>NC_058416.1:49929250-50025099 GCF_002201575.2 Neomonachus schauinslandi
AAAAAAAAAAAAAAAAAAAGAAGATAGTAGGAAGGGAAAAACGAAGGGGGGGAAATCAGAGGGGAAGATGAACCATGAGAGACTATGGACTCTGAGAAACAAACTGAGGGTTCTAGAGGGGAGGGGGGTGGGGGGATGGGTTAGCCTGGTGATGGGTATTAAAGAGGGCATGTATTGAATGGAGCACTGGGTGTTATACGCAAACAATGAATCATGGAACACTACATCAAAAACTGATGATGTAATGTATGGTGATTAACATAACAATAAAATAAATAAATTAATTAATTAAAAAAAAAAAGAAGAGTGTGTTTCTCTGGAAGTGACTCCTGTGAGATCCAACTTCTAGCAGCTTGAGATCAAGTCTGTCTGGGTACCACCAATGGCTTTCTGAAAAGAATGACTTTATTTTTTTTTTTTAAGCATGAATAGATTTTGTATATTAATTGTGAGGTAATGGGGCCAGTTTATTTTTATTCATCAAGTGTCCCACCCATGCATGACTATACGAGAAGATTCTCCTGGCTCCTATGAGGAAGCAGAAGTATGCTCCCATGTTCTCATACAGACATATGACCCAAAGTGAACCAGCCCTGTGGCTCCTAGCACCTTCCCTAGAGAAGCCTGTCATGCTCTCCCCCTTAAGCTTCTAGAGTGTGGCTATAATGAAATGTGTGCATTGCACCAAATGCTCTTTCTCACCCAAGCCCTTCCATGTGCTCTTCTTTCTACCTAGAATGTTCTTCCCTGGACTCTTCACCAAGTTAAGCCCTACTTGCTCCTCAAGACTCGGCTCATCACTTTCTGTGGGTAATTTTTGCTGCGGTGCATCTTGCAGAATTCTCTTGGCAAGCAGTCCTTTCTCTGCTATAGGACTTACTTCACTGTGTGGTCCTGGCTTGTTTACTATTAGATCCTTTAAGGCAGGAAAATTTGCATTCAGTTTTATCTGTAGCTCTTAGTGTGTGGCACTTAGTAGGTGTTCAACACATATTTGTTTATTATGCTATTTACTTACATCAGTGAGAGTCTGCCTGCTGGCTCCTGAGGCCTGTGAAAAACTGGCTGAGCTAGAGGTCATGCAAACATACATCGATACAAACATACATACAAAGACATACAAACCACCCCCTGGGAAGCCTCAGCACTGTCAAGGAGTACAACATCCAGCTGAATTACCACTGCTTTTTTTTTTTTTAAGTGACTATATAGACAAGAGAGGTATGATTATAATAATCTATACCTTAAGACTGTTAGATTGGCATGCACATTTGTAAATCCCCAGAACTTTTGAAGAACACAATGTTTCATCTGCATTTTAGCAAAGTTAAACTTTAAAAAAAAAAAAAAGTATAAAATGTTGATGAGTTAAGATTCAGTTTTGATCCTCAAATCAAAACACATGCCTCAGTCTGTCCTCAAACCACACACAGGATCTTCAGTCCTGCCTTTTTTTTCCCGGAAGCTGAAGAAACTTCTAAATATGCTGACAGGCAGTCATTTTCTACCCTCTCTAATTTTCCTTCCATTTTAGTTTTAAAAAACACAGAACTGTCATGGACTGAGAATTCAGGTTTGTGTAAAGGGAATAAATACATTTGTTAAAGACAAAACAAACATCTGTCAGGTTTCTCTTTGGTGCAGCGAGGCCCCAGCCACAAGTGCTAATGAACTGGTTACATGCACTGGGGCTTGTGCCTCTGCGTTTAAAAATAGGATCTGGGTCTAAAGCTGCAAACTTCAGGGCTGCAAAGCTGGCAGCTTGCTATTGCCTACAAATACTAGGCTGAGGGGCATCCAGAACCAACACTTGCTGAAAGAGCACACAGCATTTTCGTTGGTTCTTACTCTTACCTTATCAGCTCAAGTTGTCAATCAGGAAAACAGTGGCAGAGCCATCCTCCCTTACCCTAGAAACTCCCAGTCTATTGATGCAGACCTCAGTTTGTAGATCCTTCTGATGTGAGGAAGACGAACATGAAACAGAAGAGTTCCTAGCAGTCTGTTTTTTCATGGGCTTCCCTTTATTAGAAACTGTTTCTTGACAGAGAATTTTTCTTCAGAATATCACTGCTTCGGGTATCATGCCCAAAGAGTTGGCCCTCTTCGAGTACCTAAAGCCCAATCCTCTAAAATAATCTGACAATAATACCTTTCCTATAAAAGCCTTTTGGTACCACCCCTTGGCCTGGGCCATTAACCTCCTTCTCCCTTGTCATAATTCCACCCATCCTTCAGGGTCCACTCCAATCTTACCACCCCAACGTGCTAAGCCTTCCCTGACGATTGGATTTCACACACCTATAATAACAGCTCTATTTATCCAGCGCCTACTCTTTAAGAGGTGCACTGCACCATCACCACAGTTAATCCTTAAAACTGCTATTTTACAGATGAAGAAATTGAGGCTCAGAGATGTTCAGTAACTTGCCCAGAGTTACACAGCTTGTAAACGACTAAGTGAGATGGCAGGCCAGGAGAGCTAATTCCAAAACGAATGCTTTCTCTAGAATTCCACATTGCCTCTTATTTAGTACTTCTTTTTCCTCAATATAGTTACCTCCCACAAGAGACATAGCTCATGGTCCAGGCCCTGAGGACAAGGAACGAGAGCAGGGCCAAGAGCTCCTGCCTGGTGCTCACGGGTGTCTGTCCCGGTCCTGAGGGGGAAACACACCCCTGCATGGGTACCTGGGACTTCTGGGAATACCAGCTGCACTCCCCTGGAATGCAATAAAGACATTCCTACCTTGAACACCATTTCAGGTTTCATTACAAAAATATCGAAGATCTGGTTGTTGGGTGTTACCCTGGCTTCTAACAGTCGCCACCAGTGTGATTTGATGCCCGCCAGGAAAGCCTACAGATCCAGATGTCACTGCTACTTTAGCAGAGCTTAGCAGCAAGGTAGACATTCTATGACTAGGAATATTGAGTTAAAGGAGATTCGTCTTGAGAAAGAGTCAGATTTCTGTCTTTCTTCTTTATCCTAATTCCCCTAAGACGGATGCCTGCTAGGCAGGACAGCAGAGTACGATTTTCCTGTTCAGGGAATGTTCTGGAAGAAACATGATCCACTGAACTTAAGACATGGCTTCTGCCATGGAAGCTCCATGACGGAGAATAAAGAGCCCAAGGCAGAGAATGCCCCAAGCCGGAACAGTCCAAGAACATGGTTTCTGTAAAGCAGCTGATGAGCCTCAGGGTCGCAGCCACTGTATAGCCCTGTGTGGGTGACTCAGCCATTCCCTGCCTTGTGCAGCAAATTCTCTAGAAGGAACTTCGGTTATATCCTAACTCATGGTTGTGTAAGTGACATGAAAGGAGAAGTAAAAAACTGTTCTGAGAAGAACAGTATGGAGTTGCCTTTGCCAACTCCGATACATAAAGCAGTTTCTATTTTATTTCCTAACTTCTCCTTCAGAGAAGTATCTCCTTTCACTGAATATTCTTTTTCTTCCTTTCTTTTTTGAAGTGGAGATAGTTTCTCTAGACTTCAAAGGGAGATGTGGGAAAGGAGAACTAGGTCTTATCTTTCTCCCTCTTCCAGTGTGGGGTCACTAGAATCTTATCAGCAAGAGAGAAGAATTGCTGTACAAGTAAAAAGAAAACACATCTGGAAAATATCCACATTTTAGTTCATTAAGACTATGTTTGGAAACCAAAACTGCATGTTGTATTATCTTATATTTGTCAGTAGACGCCTGAGGGATGGGGGCCCCTGAGGAGGGAAAAGGGGCAAGACCATCATCTCGCATCCACTTGTACTTGCTCCCTCAGTGTCTCCCTGCTTCATCCTGGACAGATTACACCCACAGAGCAGGACATGCCGACCTTCAGGATCTTAGACTTCTAGGTAGGGCTCTGAGTGGTAACAATGCCTTAGGTGCAGAATGGCTTGGAGGTCCCTGGACATTGATTGATCATCTTTACAGAAGTCGGCCCTCATCTACAATCCATCCATCCATCCATCCATCCATCCATCCATCCATCCATCCTCCCTCTCATTAATTTATCCAGTAACTTTACTTGGTGCCTAATAAGTACCATGAGGCTAGATGCTAGTGGGAGATACAACAAACTAAAGATAGGAGTCTCTTGTCTTCACGGAACTCAGAGTTTGGGTGGTGAGACAGACAAGCCCACTGGCCATAATGATAGAGTATGACAGGGGCTAAGAGTAAATAGGGGAGTGCTATGGGAACAAACAGGAGGGCCAACTCAGCCTTCAGGGGCTTCTTGCAGGTTGTGGGTCTAAGTGAGACATGAAGGGAAAGGAGCCTTTTAGGTGGAGAGCAGAGAAAAGGTGTTCCCAGCAAATGGACCAGCCCGTGCACAACATGCCAGAGCTGAGAAGGGTTTTCTAGTGTCATTAAAAAGGAAGGAAATATCTATACTTGAAAAACAAACAAACAAAAAAACCCCTCTCCTTTGGAACTTTCTGTGTAATTCTAAAGGCACAAAGATCCTAGATCTTATTTCTTTGCAGAGGTAAAAATTACAAAATACCATATGGTGGTATGCTCTTCAAACCTCTGTCAACTCTTTCAGTAGTTAAGTGTTTGCTTTCATGATATCACACAGTACTGAGCCCTAAAGGTACTTATTAAACAGCTGTTTGATTCCAACCTTCTCCTTTATCTGGGTTTCCTGAGAAAAGTCAAGGAGAAGAGAGTAGTGACCTAAACAACCTGGTAAAGGAGGAGAGTCAGTCTGAATTACCCAGGACATAAAAGACCCTCCTTTTCCCCACTAGGCTCGCTCCCGCACCCCTTGTCCTGCCTTGCCACAATTTAATAATCTTTCTTGATGCTTACTTTGTTAATCCTAGTTTGGATTAACTAATCACAAATGTATAGAACTACCTGGTAACTTTCCAGATTTCCATTGCTCAAATTCATCAGTCAACACCCTACAGGATGCACACAAATTTACATGTGTGTGGCCTCAGAGATGGGACTTTTAAGTCTCAACTATACTGAGTATTTTTAACATTTTGCCATTCTACTGGCTACAGCTGTATAAATGCAGTTATGAGGAAGCAAGAAACATAGAAATATAGCCGCTATCTACTAGGACCAACTACTGGACAGGCGGTTCAATGACATCATCTTTGCTCATCCCAATCACCTTGAAAAGTGGTATTATTAATTGCCACTTTAAGAAACAGGAAACTCAAAGAGGGTATGATTCATACCCAGGTTACACAGCCATGTGGAGGACTTAGCATGATGCCTAGCATGTCAGCAAACATTTAATAAACATTCACAATTGTATTACAAATGGCAGAATCAAGAGTGAGCTTGGATCATCTGGCTCCAAAGCCCATTCTCATTTCAAGACATTGGGTTTCCTCAGGAAACCTCTAGATGCTGGGAGAGAGGAGAGAGGAGTTACAGGTTGGAGGGAATTCACTTTGAATCTTTCTCTCCCCAAGGGGAGAAAGTCTATGAGCCAAGAAACAGAGAAGGGAACACGTGGGAATTCTCCACTGTTAATCTGTCAGTTCTGAGGGAAGGCAGCCGGGATGGTTGCTGAGTGAAGGTTTTGAAGATCAGCAGCCCCCACATCTGCCTCTTGCTGAAACCAGACGACATGTCTGTGTCATGTGTCTTTGCTGGGAAAGCTTCCATGGCTGTTTTCTATAAAAAGGTTTATGCAGCTTGTGATTCTGAGTCATGACACCTACCTGTGGTGTCTGGAACGGGTGTGGTGGTGGGGAGGGGAAGGGCAAACCCACTTTGTCTGCAAGTCTGAAGGATTTAGGCCAAAATCTTCCACTGACCTTAAACCAGACAAACTGGAGGGATACCTAACATCCCATAAAATATTGTTGGGGTGGCAGCGCTCCCTCTATGTTTAACTTCTACAGGACAATATTTTTATGGCGTTATATAAACAACAGTGGTCACAGTAAATGTGCTGAAGAGGAAAAAAGGGAACTAGCTGCCCAGTCCCTGGGGTGACGTAAGTCGTATCTCTGGAGATCTTGTGTTTGGCTTACCCTCGGTCAGTATAATTTTCCTGTGTACTGACTCCAGGGTTTCCACAGGACCTCTTAGAGATAAGATGAAAAAAGATTGAGGAAGAGGGTGGAGCTAGAAACAGGTAGGAAAACACAACAGTGAGGAAAAATCTTTATAACTCATAGAGGACCTTTATGGTTGTTGAAATGCATCAAAAGGACTCAGATCCCACAGCGACAAGAAGCTCAAGACAACAAAGTTTATGATGTTGCTTACTTGTGCATTTGAGTTGTATTAATGAGACACTTCATACTTGAAAACATGTTGCTGTTTTTTTTTTTTTTCATGTTTAAATTAATAAAGGGAAACCTGCCATTTGGAAAGAAAAAGGAAAGAGTACTTACCTTTGTATCCCAAAATGGCTACTGTGATTGTTAGCAAGGCACACAAAATGTATAATAATATGATAGAAAACTTCAGTGCCCAGTTATTTTTACATTTGGTACATTGTGTTCCTTCCTGAATACCTGTAAGAGAAGTCAAATTTTAATAATAGTAACCAGAGATATCATTTTGAAAAGTATCTTTCTGCATGTTGCTTCAAATACTATGATGAAGAGTAATTTTTACATATGCCTTCCTATAGGATGAGTAGTATTTTATAAACATACCACTTTAGCAACATAAGCACTTTAAATATTGCCATTATGTTGTAATTTAACGTTGTTGTATTTAATAATGACTTGGAAAAAGCACATAACTTTGTCTCAGAATAATTTAAAATCCATTATAATTAGCATTTCACTAAAAATCTCTACATGGCAAAAGATTTTAAACACCCAAATGTACTTGTTTCAGCTCTTATTGGACCTATGGCAATTCAAACACAGCCAACCAGAAAAACTGCGAACTGTCCCTTGATGTTTGTTTCAGCAGTGTGCTTGAGCTAGTTCTCACTGGCTTACAAGAGTCAACTGTCAAATTTGTAGGAATTTGGGGAGCTGGTTGTTAAGCTGTTGGAAGCCTGAAATCAGCCCCGGAGGGAGTATTTGCACCATGGAAATTGGTGACCACCACAGACTCTGACAGCCCCCCCCCCCCCCCCCCCACTGTTTTACCATGTCACTGGCTGTAACACACTAACCTATAGCAGAAAATATAGGTAATTTTATGATTAAAATGTTCAATATATAACCATTTTTGTACATTATATGTATATAGAAAACAGACGCTGACCCTTAAGTTATCACAGTGATTTGAGTAACAATGAGGAAACTAAAAAAAAAAAACAAAACACATTTTTGTTGAGAGGAAGTAAATTTTGACCACTCACTGTTCAACTTTTTGAAAAACATTCTAGTCTAAGCGGTAAACCACCATCACTTCTGCAAGTGACTCCAAAAACTAACCTATAAAAAGGGAACTTTCCATCGGATTGATTAGAAACACAGGAGACCAAGACTGTGGGCATTTTAATGTGAAAATCACATTGTAAGGAATATCGGGAGATCCCTTGTTTTCCTATCTGCATCTTTCTAATAGCATCTCACAGGAGCAACAGTACATAAAGGACTGGTCTCCTATAATTGTGCTCAATAACTTTTGATGGGTAAGTCGTGAGGATTAAGCTACAGCCAAAGTTCCCCCCTTTTGGTCTGTAATTTTACGCATGGTGCCCTTCTTTAGTGAAAAGAGTTCTTCAGCTGTGTTTAATGCAAAATGATGAGAGAAACAGCATAGAACAATGACTCCAATTTAACTTTCAGGGTTTAACCAATCCCTCTGGTGTTCTGTGCTACAGACTCAAGGGGAGGGGGTTCGATCCATCTGTTCCATGACTTAAGCAGGGATTCTCAAACTCTGGGGTGCGTCGGACTTGTCAGAACAAAGCCTTTCTAATTCAGGAGGTCTGGGAAGGTGCCTGAGAATGTGAATTTCTAACAAGTTCCCAGGGGATGCAGACACTGCTAGTTTGGCCGCCATGCTTTAGAACAGTTCTTCTCAAACTGTAAAGTGCTTACAAAACACACTGTCAAATGCAGATTTCTGATTTAGTAGGTGTGAGGTAGGAGCTAAGATTCTGCATCTCTCACAAGGTCCAGAAGATGCTTAATTGGAGAAATACATTTTGAGGACCTAAGGATCATGCTGGATCAACCTTTGGTTAGCCAACCCTCTGAAGGTGAAGCTATAAAATCCAACTCAAACAGACGAAGAGTAAATCAACTTCTCAGTATCAGTTTTCCCATTTCTTTTACCATGTTTCCTTTCCATCCTCCTTTAATCGACCCCTGGATGTCTCAGCACCACCCCTCCTATCCAATACTGGCCTCGGTACCACCCCCGCCAAACCAAAACTCCAACTTCCACCAACGTCCATGTTTCCATCCAACCTAAATACTACCACTATCCCAATCCCCCACTCAAAGACACCTTTGAGTCTTCTCATATATTCTTTAATTCACTCAGTTGCCAGGCCCTGCTAATCTTCCCATGGGACATTTTTATCACTCATCTCATCTGTAGGTTATTGCTGTTCATTTACTGCCCACGCTGTACCAGATTCTGAGCTAGGTGCTTTCCACACAGCATCTTTAGTCGTAACCACCCTTCAAGGAGGCATGGTAGTGACAGCTGAGATGACATCCCATAGACACCACAGCCAGGATTCAAACCTGGGACTGTCCAACTTCAAGCACCATGCTCTCTCCACTTTGCCATGGTGACTCTCTCTGCTCATCCCTTCCTCTCCACTTCACTGCCATGGTCCTTGTGTGAGACCCTTTCATCTCAGTGGGAGCTTCCTCTTCCACTCCCACTGGAATCCAGCCTCACCCTGGACTCAGATACTGCTATCCTCATGACAATGCCAAAGAGGAAAAAAAACAAAAACACTTCAACAGCTCCTCCTTAAATAAAGGATGAATGAACACACATACCCATCAGCTCTTAGACTCTCTACAATCTGGCAGCTTAAAATGAAACAAATACCCCTTACATCAGTCAGAGTGAAAATAGTTTTGGAACTAGGAAAAGGGGGAAGTGTAAGTAGACCCACAAACATGCCACACCTCATGTCCAGAGCCCATAAAACTTGCTTTGGTGGCAACTGTAAGCACAGAAGGATGATAGACACAGCGATGTCGGACTGACCTCCCTTGGAAAGACTGGATGACGCTTTTGTGACTGATGGGGAGTTTCATTCCTTTGGATTTTAGGACGGTGGTGGATGAGCTCTTTATGTCTCTCTAGGGCGATTTCTTGCATTCTATTAGCAGAGCCATTCCATTAGAAGATTTGGTCACAGGGGAGGTTAGGGTAGATAAGAGAATCTAGGGTGAGAAAGTTGCTTAGAGGTCATCTGGTCAAGTGTCATTGTGTTATTGATGGGGAAAGTGAGGTCAAGGAGGCAAAGCAAATCTGAAGCCACGCATGCGCACTCTCAGGGTGAGGGTCCTTCCCTCCCGCTCTGCCCATCTGTGCTGCTGCTGTGTTTGCTGCCGGACCTCCTGGGCATGTGATCTTCAAGCAGATTGCTCCCAGACAGTTGTCACTGGTTCATATTCTGAAGAGCAAGGTCACTTCCTCACGATGTGCCCTTCTTGCTGCTGACTGTATCAAGCATTTAATCAATATCAGATGGCACCGCCTGGCCTCCCTTTCCACTTGACACACGTTCTGTGTCTTGTTTTTTCTCTCCCCAGAGACTTATTTTTAATAAGAATTTTGTTTTATCGTTCCCTCTCTGCCCTCCGCTGGGAGGACATCTGGCCAAACATACAGATGCCTACTACAAAGAGACCCTGCTGGCTCACGAAGCTGGGGGACCCCCTCCTCCTTGAACCAAGATGGTCACAGAAAACATCCAAGAGAGATATCCCCCTGTTACCAGCCTTTGTACTGTTTGTTTTCTCAGCATTACTTTCCAGAGACTGGGGGCTTTGTTCCTGTTGGAGGGGGTGGGGGTGGTGGGAAAGGCAAGGGAATCAACCTGCAGAGTGCTGCAGATAAGACATTCTAGCTCAGGAAGTGAAGCCATCTTGCCCCTTACCGCCGGGAGACAGCGTATTGAAAATCCTGGCCCAAACAGCACATTTGCAATTCAGCATGCCACAGACAGAACACGCCTGAAGGATCCCTGCGTTTCCATTGGTTATCCCTCTTCAATGAGCTCCCGCTGAACTTGATTCTTGGCTCATGTTTTAAATGTATTTTCCAGTGTCCAAGTCTTTATTATGCAAAAAAAAAAAAAAAAAAAAAAAAAGAAAGTTTGGGGGCCCAGTGAAATCAGAATCACTCTGGTCAACTCCTTGGGCATTCCACGGAAGTTCAGGATAGGCTGACAATTTGGTCCACAGGGCCCAAACTCAAAGTTCCCCGGGTTGCCCTGTTTCCAATAACATATGTTTAGAGTAAGAAGAGTGGGGGCCGGGTGGGGCCGCCGATCAGGGGGCGGCCGTTAGCTGGTTGGAGAGAATAATTGGAACACTGCAGGAATGACAGTGCAAAGGGCCAGAAGAATTCACCAGCAGAGAATTCCTTTCTGCTGTGGTTCTCCATGAAGAGCCCTCCCAAGCGCTGTGGTCCAGGCTCTGATCCAGTCTGTTTTTCCAATCTTTTTTGCAGAACAAAAGAGTCTCCTTCATTCACTATCTCATTTTTCTGCCATCACTGAAGGATGGCTTGTCTTTTGAAATGGACTCATGCTGATCAATCCCCTTCCCTGTCAGGTGAAGCCTGGCACTGTGGGCAAGTGTGGGACATTCCTGGTCTGTCTTAATTATCACAAGTGTCTACAGAGCTCGGTGGTGTTGCTGTAAAGATCATGTTACCAGAGAGAAGCTTCAAAAAGCTGGTGGGTTGCAAAATCCAGAAAACCACAGGTCTTGATCTAAGATTTACAGTGACCTTTTCATGTGGTTTTTTTATAGTTATTAATCTACTGCCTGGTGGCATATATTCCCATAAGCCCACAAGAATGATTTGGCTCTAACAGTAAAACTGATGATTCAAATAAATTCCTATAATTAAAATGCCCTCAAAAGCAACAAAACAGTACAAGTTAACATCTAGTTATTTGGATGTTATGTAATATCACTAGAACAAAAGTTAAATATATAAAACACTTTACCCCACAAATAATTAATTATTCCTTATTTATAAAAGGCCATTTACTAAATAACAGAATATGGATTTAGTTAGCAACAAATTTTTTTTATTAATGAGTAATTTAGTTCCCCCAATATAAATCTCAGCCTTGGACACCTTATTACACCATGTTTCCTAAACGATGTGGAGAAGCATGAAAACAGAAGCAGGGTAAGACTTGGGAATGAAATAACTTTGTGCACAAAATAAATGAAGCCTCAGAGCATCCCTGTATTCATAAGTGTATTCAAACCAGGAAAATTATTTAGAAGAGAGTTTTAGGAGTCTGAAATCTTCAGCACTCATTCTGAGCTTATATTAATATTCTGTACAGTCAACAAGGGTATAGTTTTTTTTTTTTATTAAAACATTTATATATGGCAGTCAGCTCTGGTTTGGGTTTAATGTTAAGACTATGTGTGATTTGTTTAAAATTTACCATTTATACCCTGCCTACTAAAAAAGAACTGTAGGCAAAAGCCAGATATAATGAGCCACTCAGAATATATAGCGCCTGCTAGAATATATAGTGTCTCAACAGACCATAATTATTTTCTCTTTGTGGTTTTTATAAGAAGAAATCCTTTATTATATGAACTGTACACAAATGCTTTCAATTCTGAGGAAAGGAGTCCTCGTTCATCGGAGAGCTCAAGCATCACATCTCCAACATTTGTCTCTCCTTGCTGGCCCCCTTCCTCTTGGCTCTATTCCTATTCATTTTATTCTAGGGACACAGCGTGAACTGTCAACAATCCTGATGATACATTTCAGCAGCCCTGACTACTTCATTATCTGGCACTACCAAACAATGTCCTTCTGTGATTAGGCACTGAGTCTTTTAATGAAAAGGACTTATGAAAATGTAGCTCCAGCTCGGGCCATCAGAGTCTGTTGTATAATTGAGCTGGACACGTACATTGCACAGGTATTTGGAGGAAGGCCACTGGACCATTTGTTTAGTGGGTGAGAGTTTGCCATCACCGCTAACGCAAAGAAGAACTGTTGAGGATGGCTGCTAGTCCTGAGACCCCCATAGGTGCCAGGCACCCTCTTCTGGTTACTTACAGTGCCTTTAACGATTCTGCAAAGTAGGAATTCTGGACCTAAGTTTATAGGGTTTAGGAAAGTGCCCGTCAAAGAGGTTGACTATCCAAGCCAGTAAGTGGCTGAGCTGTAAGATGAACTTGGGGTTATCACATGCTGCTTCTCCAAGCTTACTGACTTCCAGAAGTGGAAAGCAAAACAAAGTGAGATTAAGGATGCCTAAAAAGATAAACTGCAGAAAGCTGACAGGTTAGACTTCTAGAAGTATTCTGTCAAAACAAAGGGGTCCAGAACCATCTTTTCAAACATTGATAGAAGATGCCTTTCTCAGAAATGAGCAGTAAAATTCAGTCTCCAGTAAGTTAACTATTACAGGCCTGGGGCTTCTACAGGCTGTAATTTCTGACTATTCTGTGGTGACATACTGAGCAGCAAGTTAATTCCACCCTAAATAAATGCTCATTATCTCTGTGAGAGGTCAGGATTGTCTTGAAGGTTGGTTGGTAAGGTCTGTTAGCCCTTCAGGGGAATCATCCCCCATTCGCGATGGAATTTTTGGAATGGGGTGGGCTGGGAAGAGAACGTAGCTTTATAATTTCAAGGCAAACTATGAGACATGCAGGGGGCTTGCACAGTTTAAGTCTGACACCAAAACAAGTTGGTTGCTCCTACTGAGTTTTCTTCTGGGCTTCTAGTACATGACATAGTAGCCACCAAAGCCAGTGTCCAATGGCTCATTCATCCATGGATGGTCGTCCGTACCTCCAGAGGTTGGGTGAGATAAGATAGTGGAAAGAAGGCAGTGAAAGGAGGATTTATTAAGTGGTGATTAAAAAAATTAATTTATCTCTAGCCTCTTATCCCCCTCAAACAAAAAATCTGCCTGGAGTACATTGGCAAAACCCTTTTACAAATACCAGCTTGAGCCCATGTTTCAGAAATCTGTGGTAATTCTCCACTGCCATAGTAAGTCCCAGGTGGCTCAAAGTAGATTCCAAGATGCACACCAGTTAGCATCCTCTAACCAAGCAGGTTCAAAGAACCTCAGGGCTAGGAAGAGAATCAGCTGTCATCTTGGCCAACATCCATCTTACAGTGAGGAAACTACAGTTCAGTGAACTCCATTGTCTTCCCCACTCACACGTGAGCCAGCCCTGGCTTTAGGCTTCAGGTTTCCCAATTCTCCTCTGGAATTCTAATTTAGCTCCCCAAACCCTGCCCACTTCACCATGCTTCTTTCTTGGTACATCCCATTATTCATTTATTCAAGAAATAAGTATGGAGGGGCGCCTAGTGGCTCAGTCGGTTAACCGCCTGCCTTCGGCTCAGGTCATGGTCCCAGGGTTCTAGGATCGAGCCCCGCATCGGGCTCCCTGCTTGGAGGGGAGCCTGCTTCTTCCTCTCCTTCTGTTGCTCCCCCTGCTTGTGCTCTCTCTCTCTGTGTCAAAATAAATATATAAAATTTTAAAAAAAGAGAAATAAGTATGGAGCACCTACTATGTACGAGGCACTGGGTGTAACGGTCAACAAAACAGACAACAATCTTGGCTCCTATGGAAATTATACTCCGGTAGGAGGCTACGGTAAGGTGTTAGGTGGTGATAAGCACTTTGGAGAAAAATAAAGCCAGGAATGGGCAAAGGGCATGTGGGAGAGGAGGTGGATGGCAATTTAAATCAGGGGGTCAGAGAAGGCTTCAGCGAGTACACGGAAGCAAAAGCTTGGGGGAGTGTGGGAAAGAGCACCAGGGTACCCATGCAGAGCTCATGCTGCACCCCCTAAAGATCTGCTTATTCCTTCTCCAGGTCTTGAGATGTGCCCTCCTTCTCCCCACAACACTTCTCCTCTCTACGAAATGACTTCTTTTGAACCTTCACTCACACGTCTCCTCCTCAATGAATCCTTTCCTAATATTAGCCTCGCCCCAAGCCCTCCCGGGCTTGAACCCCTTTAGTACCTGTGTGGTTCACACTGCATAAATCTATGCACGTGTGTGTTTTTAAAGGCCATGGCATGGCTAGCACCTCCCGTAGGTGTGGGGATTTTATTTCTCTGTACTACTGCTTTTGCATTTCTCTAAACACACCAGGTAGTTCCAGAACTCCACACGTCAAGCAGTTTAACAAGTACATGGCTGAGGCGTAGATCCTGGCAGTGGGAAACACAGGCTCTGTCACTCCCCTTGGGAAACCCCTCTCCCCCCCTCACCCCATCTCACACAGGTTGGAAGCAGCATGCCTCCCCCAGCTCTCAGGTGCCCGGATCGCATGAACTTCCCTCCCACCTTTGTGTCCAGCTTTCTAGGCGAGAGTGACATACGGATCTGTCTTGTTGGCCAGGGGGTAGCCGTCCTGGGAGAGCAGCTCAGAGGCTTGACAGTCAAAATGCAGACACTTTGGGAGAACCCCTGTCCTCCCAAAACAGTCAGGTACCCACAGCCAGAAAGGAAGAGTTTTCTGCTCACCGCAGGAAGTGGGGAGCGCAGCGGGGTTTACCAACCGAAGGAATGCAAGGTATTCTTTAGACGCCCAGCCCGAAATGAACCCCAAGATCTAAAGCAGCAGGGCAGCATTTCTACGCTTTCTGTCCCTTAGCACTTACAAAACTAAATCCGACAGGGCGAAGATGAGAAATATAAACCCACAATCCAACATCTGCCTTGAGTGTTGTTGCTTTAAAAAGTGTTATTTTAGAGGCAGCTGAGGAGCTGCTATAAGGATGATGGGAACCCCGCTGAGCCGGTTAAGACGGTGTATCTGCTGCTTATCACTGAAACAGTGTTGGGGCACGTGGAAACTATGCTGTGGAGCTGGTGCTGGTATAAAAAAGAGACTAATCCATGCTCTCTCACATACCTACTGGATTTCTTTAAACCAAGAGAACTAATGTTTTGATGGGAAAAAAGGGGCTTCCATGTACATGAAAATATCAATCAGCCTGACAGACATTCCTCATTCCTTTATGAATATGTGGTTTTTTACTTTCTTCAAGTGAAGACTATAGTTGAGGACACTTTTAAATTAAGGGAAAACTGAGCCAAGACAGAAAATGGATTTTACTGTTGGTGTTTTAAAGTAATTATCTGCTCTGCATTGCATGTAGCCTCAGTTCTGAACTGTGATGAGAAATGAGTCAATCAACTTGAAATGACCCAAATGAGGAAACACTGGCAAACAAATAATGAGGGGAATGGGAGGGATCTATTTTAGAGACTATGGCCCAGCCGTGAGAGGAATGAGGTCCCCAGGTTGAAGTGAAGAGCCTCCCGTTCACCAGCTTGTTATTCATACTTGCTGTTAAGTGTGGACAAAGGACAGAGAGAGGAAGAAATGTTTCCATGGGGCAGGATCTGTGGCTGTAGAGGTCAAAGGAATATAAAAATGGAAACCTGATACACAAAAAAGAAGGCATGCAGGGGTGTCTGGGTGGCTCAGTCGTCAAGCATCTGCCCTCGGCTCAGGTCATGATCCCAGGGTCCTGGGATCGAGCCCCGCATCGGGCTCCCTGCTCAGCGGGAAGCCTGCTTCTCCCTCTCCCACTCCCCCTGCTGTGTTCCCTCTCTCGCTGTGTCTCTCTCTGTCAAATAAATAAATAAAATCTTAAAAAAAAAAAGAAGGCATGCAACCGAATTATAATTGAATATAAAGTAAATGGGAAAATGTATGCTTATTAAATTTTCCATTACTTTGTAAAGAATTCAGAGTACAGCGTTAAATTTAGAAAATTATCTAAAACTGAAATAACTAGATAAAAATGGATAAATGCACATATTTGTATAGACACACAGACATATACATAAACAAAGTGATTTTCTTGACAGTAGAGATGTTTCAAAAATGGATTTCTAAGTCACAACTCAAATTCACAATTTCCCATAGATTCCTCAGGGGTGTGCTGGGGCCAACTGACTCTGACTGAGGAGAACCAAGGGCTTGTATCTCTTCACAACTCCATGTTCAGTGACTTTCCATTGGCAGCTTGGAATTGGTCACACTTCCTTTACACCAAAGAAATCAACAAATGCTACAAAATCAGGGCTTTTACCTCCTGGAGGGCTGGTTGTTCAACATCTGCCAGGCCGCTACTCAACTTGATGCAACTGACCCATCACATTTAAACAAATCAAACTGCTCTGTCCATATGGGGCAGTCACTGGAGAAGTTCAGGATCATTAGACAGGGTGAAGGTTATATTGGACCTTTGTTCCTTCTCTCTCCCTACAGGTTACAGAGATCATATGGGCACTCTTATTAGTGATATTTGTGCACATTAGATGTTTTGAATTCAAAACTTCCACGGATATTTAATACATTTCAAATTCATGATCTCTGCAGGGTGTGATCATCTTAGATTCCCAGTGAAACTGACAATGTTCAGGGTTCAGTTCCCACATGTCTGTTAACTTCATACCACGAATACAGGTTTGACTTAACTCTGACCAACCACCCTGAAAGTGAATTTCCCTCTCTCTTGGGAAATGAGGTACAGAAGGACTGGCTTGATCTGTCACCCACGTCAAGTCAGGTGGCAAAGTTACGAGGTGGAGCACAGATGAATCAGCCTAAGGACAGGCAGTGGTGGAGGACACACGCGGATTCAGATGAAGGAATCACTATGGAGGAAGGGATTCCACATGAGAAGCCTCAGTCTGGAGGATATTCTCTTTGCCTCCTAAAATCATGCAGGGATTAAAACCCCAGCTGCCAGGCAGAAAAAGTCCAAGAGTCCAAAGGAGCACAAGACCTCTGAACATTCATGAGATGCACAAATATTTAACAGCAACAACCAGACCCAGAGACAGAAATAGGAAAACATCAGAAATACATCAGCTGAGATGCCAACAGTGGAGGCAAAATACCTTTTGAACTTGACCTCTTGTAGCAAAGAACTGCACAATTTGGTCCAGGCCACATTAGCTCTCGTCAATTATTTAATGGAGATCAGAGATGCAGAAAATATATACACAATTTCACCAATACGAACTTCTTAGTTTATGCTATCACTTAATTGTATTTCATGCTCAAAGAAATGCATCTTATTGCCCAAATGGCCAAACAGCTTCTAATTCGATCTGTAAACTGGTTAAACAGGTGGAAAGAAAAGCTTAGGACAAGTTCTTAACAATGCTGTCCAACCCACATCTAGCTCAGGGTTTTCTCCATTACCCCAGTAAATATGGAATTTGAAATCTGTATCAGAATCACCCACTAGGGAGTCATTCATGTATTTCATTTCTAATTTGTAGCATATATTTGTTTACATTAATTCCTCCTAAGCTGTATATAGTTTAGAACATAGTATGAGTTTATTGCTTATTATTCTTTAAAATATCCTGTGGTTCCCTCCAGTTAAGAAGTATTTGTCTCTCTCTCTCTCTTTTTTTTTAAAGATTTTGTTTATTTGAGAGAGAGCGCACGCACACGAGCAGCGGGAGCAGCAGAGGGAGAGGGAGAAGCAGGCTCCCTGCTGAACAGGGAGGCTGACACAGGAGGAGATCCCAGGACCCCGGGATCATGACCTGAGCCAAAGGCAGACGCTTAAACGACTGAGCCACCCACGTACCCCAAGAAGTATTTGTCTTGAGTGGCCACTACACAATGGGATGCCAGGGATGGGCTCAACTCAGCAGATGAAGGACACACACACCTTCTAGAACAGGGCCCAAAGCAGGGCTCTTCCTTCCTGGGGCAGCAAAACTTCCCCAGGAAGTCTTGGAAGTGTTGGAAAAGCTCTCCTCCTATTGCTGACAGGCCGGCAGTGTGATCTTGCAATCAAAAGACAGTGTTATTTCATTACTTTCACATCATGCAGGGCCCTGAAGAGGAACTAAAAAAGAAGGATTCAGTGATTCACAAAGCATCCATTTCTAAATGAGGAATAAAGTCAAGTCTGGACTTAATAACCGTGGCTACTATGCTGTGTTCCTTCCGGCCAGAAAGCAGCTGCGTTACAACAGCAAGGCTAGTAAAGACAACCAACCACCTGCAAATACAGTCTGCCGGTTGCCCTGAAACAATCCGTCACTTTATACAGCACTTAGGGGAACAACACCTAATAAACAACACCTAGTAAAACACAGGCACATATACTCCAGTAAAAGGAAAAATCCCACTTACAACTGTGGTTATGACAGTGCTTATAAAATTAGAAGCACTAATTTACTAGGGTATACAGAGCCCCCAGTGACTATGTGACTGTAGATTTACTCAGTTGTATCTATGAGACTACGGCCTAGAAGTAAATCTTCTTGGCTTTGAGCTTGGTGGGAAGATCTGACGGCTTCCATACTTGCTCACTTCCCAGACAGACATCATGAGTGGGCACAAATCACCTAAGAGAAATGTTCATTCAAGTGGGGCCGGGAGAGTCAGGGGCTCAGGGAGGGCTCCTTCTTTCAAAGGCTTTGGTTATATAGGCCTTGAGGAGGATGGAAAGGCTCGCAGAGCAGGGGATAGAAATAACCCCCCAGAAAATTCTTTTAGGAGAAGAGTTAAGATTTGTGATTATCTAGAAATAACAGAAGGAAGGGGAAAGCTGTGGCAACAGGGAAAGGAAAATAAACAACAAGAGGCCTTGGGAA
The DNA here is from genome assembly GCF_002201575.2 of Neomonachus schauinslandi. NCBI lineage: Eukaryota > Metazoa > Chordata > Mammalia > Carnivora > Phocidae > Neomonachus > Neomonachus schauinslandi. Next base: position 49,947,992 of record NC_058416.1, read on the forward strand.
AGACACTCTAAGGAAGGTTGCTACCACTGAGTCCTCTGTGTCCCAACCAGCTGGGAGAACCTGAGGTGGAACGTCTGCGCACTGGGACACAGAGAGGACACAGATTATTGGCAACGAACAGCAGGTTCTAGAGAGTAAAGAGAAAACAAACTAGCGCATGAAACAAGCCGTGTAAAATTACCTGGACATCAAGGGCACAATGAAGCAAGTCTGTTAGGTAAAGAAACGAGTACCGATCTCTCTCCTGCTGTTACAATGTGTGATTCTTACTTCCCAGATGGCCAATGCTAAGGCTTGAGATCTAGCTGCACACCTGGTCCTCAGAGCAGGGCAAGACCTCGGCTTCCACTCAACTCTCACCCCACCCCACTGACCCCAGGGCCACGTGCCCTCATGCGGCCCCCAAATTGGGACCCAAACACGGTGGTTCAGCGCACACGCCAGGCACTGCCCATTTAGGGTGCTATGTCAAGACAACGAAAGTGTTCTCTCTTGGTAGATGAAATCCGGAGTTCTTTCTCAGCCTCAATGCCTCTCCCTCCTCCCGCCCTCATGAAACAAAAATAGGTACTACATTGAAGAGACCAAACTGACTTGGCTTATCTTTACTGTGCTATCTCATTTCTAGTAAGTCAAGCACCACGGTTCTGGGTTCCTGCACCACCGCCAGGAACAGATCAGTCAAACCCTTGAATTCGTGCAGGCGTAGGTGCAAAAGAGTTTCCCAGCTGTATCATTCTGTAGGGTGATGCAAGGGTGTACCTCAAACTGCTTTCTGCCAAGGGGACACGTAATGCTGTGACACAGGGAGTATACCAAAGCCTCACAGGGGGTCCAGTTGGCCTGATCCTCCAGCAGGAAAAGGCTCTGGGCAAACAGATTAAACCTCCTCCCATCTTTCCAGGAAACAGAGGACAGCTCTGTAGCAAAAGATAATGAATCCCCAAGAGATTGGTATTGTTATATCATTAGGCACGGAGGCCATCAGACTGAGGTGGCTGGCGTGTCCTGGCGGCCTACATAAACAAACCAAAACCTAAGTCTGTAAATGCCTCTAGGTTACAAAATTGAAACCTAAGGACAACCAACCACAAACAGCCAACTAGGCCTAAGCATTAGCTAATCAATTAATTTCCTTTCCTTGCTATGGGGCACCTTCTCTACAGAAGTCTCTTCCCCTGGCTCCTGTGGGTGGAGCGCTTCTAACTACTTCTGGTTTGTCGCTGTCCCCATTTGAACAGATGTTTGCTTCAACTCTCAACATTTTTAATATGCCTCAGTTTATCTTCTAGTTATATATTCGGGTAGAGAGGAACAGAGACTAGGGTTCCCCTGGCTGAAATGTCACCCGTTTTGGTGGACAGAAACACAGACTGAACCCGAAGCAAGTGTCCTTGTCATAGTTTTCCTTTTTAAAATTTCCATCTTTAGGGGCACCTGGGTGGCTCAGTCGTTACGCGTCTACCTTCGGCTCAGGTCATGATCCCAGGGTCCTGGGATCGAGTCCCACATCGGGCTCCCTGCTCAGCAGGAAGCCTGCTTCTCCCTCTCCCACTCCCCCTGCTTGTGTTTCCTCTCTCGCTGTGTCTCTCTCTGTCAAATAAATAAATAAAATCTTAAAAAAAAAATTTCCATCTTGATCAAAAATGTGAAATTTCTCAAAATAAGCAGCTTCTGTTTCATAATTTGTATGGCGGATCTTCTCTACTTATCAAATATAAGCTTATTGTATTTGATCATGTTTCTGGTGGCCCTACTTTTTCCCCTCCACAGTGATAAACAGGGGGGCCTGTGGATGCTTCTGACCCTGACGTGAGAGGCAGACGTTGCTTCAGTCAGTGAGACTAAACAATGGGGGAAGGGGCAGTGTGGACATATGGAAACAGATTCAGACAGGACCAGAACTATTTCCTTAGCCACAATGATGAAGGGTTTTTACCAGTTCCTTTAGTGAGGAGGAACTGGAACCTGATATCAAAACCCACTCTATGTCCTTTATAGTTTATTGTATATAATTATGTACCATAAACTGTGCAGGGTTTGCATTCCAGAGCGTGGGATCAGTCATTCTCAACAAATCCTTTGGTAACTTCTCTAAGTCCCAGCTAAGAACCCCTTGAGGGCTTCTCTGAACTGGGCCCAGTGGACTAGTGTGCCCCAAGGGGAAGCAGCGACCCACCAAATTCCCCCTTCAGGTATGTCTGCAGACGAGCAGCGACCAACAGATACTCCAGGTGCACACCCTGCGTCCGGTACCAGAACGGGTCCGCATGTGCCAGCATGACTTTAGGAACATCTCTTTCTAGCACTGACTGCTGCAAAGTCACTATGCTTCCCTGTTAAATTGTTCTCTTTGTTCCCCTCTGCAGCTGGGACCTCATCCTGTGTGTGAGCCCTGTTCCACAAAGGACCCGAGGGGATGGGGCGGGGTTGGGGGGGGTGCTTCCAAATACCTAAGGCCTACGTTGTTGTTTTAAACTATTTGGCTCATGTGCATGTCTGTAAAGCATTGCTAAAATTGGAGGTGTTTCAAAGGCAACGAGGAGCATATTAGAATAAGTGATCTAAATACAGCTGGTGGATTCCTAGCAGTTTAGTCACTGGGCAAGAGGAGGCCAAACAGACCTGTGTGATAGCACGCCTGATGTCCTCAAAAATATATTCCATGCCTTCTAAGAGACCACAATTTATCTTTCTATCTTGGAAACCCTACAAGTAATATTGGTTAAATAGAGATAGTACAGATTCTTCATACCAGGAAACTAGACCCCTTTTTGAAATGTATATATTGTCAGCTTAATGCACTAGCGTATTCAAGATTGCAAATACGGCCTGCAGTTGTGATGAAGCCATTCAAGGAAGAAGCAACATGAAAGTCATGCCCTCTCTCCCCAAAAACGCACCCAGACATACATTTGGACTTTATTTCAGGAGATCTCTGAGCTCTAGAAGCCACCCATACCTAAGGCTCAGAATCTGCGATGCCTGGCCTCTCACAGGAACATCAGGAGATCATAATCCTTTCCGAAAGGAATTTATAGGTGCTAGTGAGTTCTCGGTCACACTGAGCGAGCAAGTCCATTGACAAACATTTCCTGCATCCTTGCTCTCCACTGGTTCTCTTGGTTGCCTGGCCAAAGCAATATTGGTCTGTGAGTCCCTGGACCAATAACTAACGCAAAGTGGAACACCACAGTATGAATCACGAGTGTAGACCACAGACATCTATGCACCACTTTAGTAGCATCCTCAAGACAACTCAATGCAGAGAGGCAGCAAAGGATGGGATCATCCCAGAAGGGAGGAGGCTGGATGCAAATACAGGGCAAGTTGGGGCAAGTTCATCTGTTGTTAAAATCAACAAGTACGATGTTGACAGTGGAGGCCCAGATGTCCTGGTAAGAAATGTCCTACTTAAACAGTCTCAAAAATTTGGCAAATGTCCTTGTGGGAACCAACAGCAGGGGCAGCAGCTGTAGTGAATGAATCAAAAGTGTCCTTTCTACACATCTGGCTTCATCTTGATCATGCCCCTCCTCTGCTCAAGCTCTTCTGGTAGCTTCTCCGCTCACTGAGACACAGAGCTGAGGCCTGTGAAGCCCTATACAGTCTGTGCCCCAACTGTGACCTCTCTGACCTCATCTGCTCTCCCCTTTGCTTCTTCAACTCCAGCGCCACCCTGGTCTCCTTGCTGCACCTTGGATACACCAGACGCACTGCTACAGGACCTTTTCACTTGCCTTTTCCTCTGCCTGGATATCTTCATGGCTCCCCGCCCCCCACTTTCTAAAAAAGTCTTTACTCAAATGTCATCTTGTCAGAGGGGCTTCTCCCTGATCATTCTTTTGAAAATGACGACACTACTCTCCCCATTCCCCATTCCCGGTTTATTTCTCTCCATAGCACTAAGCACCATTTAACATGCTATTTATTTTACTTCTCTTTTGTCTTTCCTCAAAAAGAATGTAGGTTTCATGCAGTCAGAGATTTCTGTCAGTTGCAACTCACCACTGTATCCCCAGGGGCTAGAATATGACCAGCATGGTGCCCACCCCACGGGGTTGTTGAGAAGATTGAGTTAATAATGCATGTAAAACACCTAACACCACACAGCATATAATAGGAATTATATAAATGTTGGCTATTATTTTGAATTTTGTTTTAAACTTCATGACAACCTAATGAGTAGTTACTACAGTGCCATTTTACAGATCAGGAGACTGAAGCTGAGAATAATTCCCTTGAGGTGACATCTTAGCGGTTGGCAGGACCAGGATTCAAACCCAGATCTGACTCTAAGTTCTGTGCACTCATTCCCCTCCCTCTGCGTTGTCAGTCCTGGGATAGCAGAGCGGGCAGAGATCCATTCGTTCTGGAACAAGCCCAATGCCTGAGAAGGCTCCAGCCCAAGGGAGGGGTGGGGGGGCAGGGAATAAAGTTTCTCGGATCCAGAGACCTTTATGCTGTGAATCTGAAATGGGATGTGGCATTGTTTACTTCCTAACTTCACCAAAAAATGTAATAGAGCCTGCCAATTAAAAAATGTTTTCATGACCCCAGAAAATCCATGTACTGGAGACATTTACTTTCAACAGTCCTTCTACCATAACAGGAAAAAGAGGTAGAGCAGAGGAGTTTATTATAACAGCTGCTTTCATACCCAAAACAAGGTTTGGCTGTTTTTGGCAGGTTGTACTGTACTCGTGTTGGCAAGAAGTTGACGGACTGCGTGAGTTTCCTTTCAAAAGATCATTTTGCTTCCTCAGAGAAACCCATGACTGGACTATCTAGTGTGAACTGCAGCTGTTTGTTCCTCCTTGGCTCCTCTGTCCTCCTGGGGCCTCCGGCCTGCCCAGGCTTAAATGGGGCACAAGCCTGCTGAGCAGAAAGAGCGTGGGCTTGGGAATTGTGAAGATCTTGGTTAGAATCCAATGTTTCCTTTCTGAGTGGTGCCACCCTCTGAGACGCAGTGTCCCCAGCCACGGGGCCCGATGAGGACTAAGTGAGGCCAACAGCCATCCCAGCATATTACCAGGCACTGCAGGCAGTGAGGACTACGACATGGTTATCTTTACGACTTTAGGTGGCTAGAGGCTTGAGTCCCCATTTCCTCTGAGAGTTCTCCTAGAGATTCCATTTTACAAAATGCACACAGCAGAGAATGTAAAATGCAACTCCTTTCCTGGGGGCTTTTTAAAGAGTGACTTATTTGCACCCACACCCCCCCTTCAAACCTACAAGGTGGGCAAGAAAAGACACAAGGACAGATATCAGGAGCCCGCCCTCCCCCCTGCAAGTATCATTGTTCTTGAGCTCCAAGAGGGGAGGAAAAGGAAGGGATAGAAGGGGATTGGATGATGGCCTGGAGGTAGGGCTTCACTGCATTTTAAACTGGAAATCCTACAGGAAGCAAAAGGCTTCTGGCTCCCAGAACCGGGGCTGTGCTGGGCTCTGCCTCTTGGGACATGGAGTACACAGCGAGCGGCTGAAACCATTTCAATGCTAATGGTTTCCAGATGGCAGGAGAGCAACCAGCACACGATGCACTCGGCGCAAGTGAGCCCAAGGGATCTGATGCCCATCAGTCCGGCTTGTGGCCCAAACTTATAAAGAACCCATGTGAATTAGAGCGGGACCCCCAGTGAACTTGGATGGGCTCACTGCACTGACGGCACCTGCTGCAGTATCCCCATGAGGTGCAGCCTCCTGTGAGCTGCGGGTATCAGTCAGCACAGAAGCCACCTGGCTCCCTCCTCCGGCAATGCTTGCTCCTCAGCGTGCAAGTCTGAGACCCACACACCTGCTGCAGTATCCCCATGAGGTGCAGCCTCCTGTGAGCTGCGGGTATCAGTCAGCACAGAAGCCACCTGGCTCCCTCCTCCGGCAATGCTTGCTCCTCAGCGTGCAAGTCTGAGACCCACACACGGCACAGGTCTTGCTGCACAAAGGAAATGAGCTTCCCAAAGTGTCTGGGAGATGTGTGCTGGGCTGGGTTTTTGGACCCAGGCTGTTGTGGAGGGAATCCTTGGCCACTGCTGGCAGCTTTGAAGACCTATTTTTTACTTCAAAAGCCTTTAATCCTCTGTCTATTCAGAGCCTCAGCTTGGAGCATTTGCCTTTCAAAGAAAGACAGGGAAGCCAGGGTGTAGCACAGGGAACCTAGATTCCTAGATTCGAACCGCCCCCACCCCCAGCTGGGCACCATTAAGCCCTACTCCTGGGTTCCATTCTGGCAAGGAGTGGGGTTGGGGAAAATTAGGTGTGTGTGGGGGTGGCTACACTCCTTCCCCACTGAGAGGGCTGGGGTTTAATTCAGATGTCAAAACATCCCGTACCCCAAATACTAGTTCAACCAAAAGGAAATTATGTGACCATGTACAACCTCAGCCTCCACCCTATATCTAGGGGTGATAGTCCAAATATTTAATCAATGCTCCGGTCAATCAGAAGGTATATACCATGGTGCCCCCCCCCCCCCACTCCGCTGAGCATCAGCCCTGCCTATATCCTGACAGAGACATTTTAAAAATACCATGGCAATTACTTGTGGGTGGAATATCCCAGAGCAGCCAACACACTTTCCACTGTTGACACGGAGCTTTCACTGCCGAGCTTTTCCTGGAGGGCACCCTGCTCCGTGGTAGCCTGGCCACACAGAGCTGATGGTACATCAGAAGATGGACTCTACATCCCAGTTGTGAATTAAAAACAAGAACGGTTATAAAAGTAGACAGATGAATGGCTATTTTAAGTTGTTCCACTGTTTTGGGAAAGTGGCTGCAAGGATAGGTGCCAGGGCTTGGAGAATATTCTTCCATTCCTGTCAAACTGTGTAAAAACCCTCAGTGTATTGATTTGTGAACCAAAAGACTCAGATGCAGCTGTCACAGATCCCTCAGCAGAAGACCAACATTGAGTCCCGAAGGGCATGACTAGTGAGGGAGAAAGAATGAAGCAAGCAGCACCCAGTTCCCACCCGCCAGAAACTTACAATCAAGGTCTTTGCGATTATGGTCACAGTTGTAGATAACGAGCTCCTTCCACGCAGCAGCCTGTACTGCTTTCCGTGGGGAAACTCTGAGTGCCACAGGACGTACTAACAGAACCATATTTTGTTTTTTCCTTTCAAGACTCTTCCGACACGGTGTATTTCTTCCCAGTCTATTTTCCCTTGTCCTTCTCAATTCTAGATTGCTACCCTCTCAATCCTCACCTTTCTTTTCCGTCTTCCCCTATAGCCAGCTCTCCGCAGATTCTTAGCAGTTCCACGTCTTCCTTCTGCTTCTTTCTTTCCAACAGTGCCCTCCAGAATCTTCCCTCTGGACTGCCAGGAAGAACCCTGAGTGCCCCTGGCTGAGGATGGAGTTGGGTAAGGTGGAAATGTGCAGGATGGTTTCCAACACCATGCCCACACCAGCCCAGGGTTCACTCTGGTAGACCAGAGCTGCACGGACTAGTCACTCTTTTATCACAACACTATATCTTCACTGGGAGAAAAAGTTATAACATGCAACCTAAAAATTTTGGAAAAGAAAAAAAAAAGGAAAAAGAAAAAAGGGAAATTGGAGGGAAAAAGGAAGAAATAAAAGGAGTAAAGAACAGAAGAGAAAGACTCAAATTCAAACTGATCACATCGAACTCAGGTCAAAGTTCAAAATACTAAAACTGTTTCTAATGTTCCACTAAGTAGCAGGCTCTCAGTGCCTCTGACAAGTGATTTAAGGGAAATGGTCTGTTCCCAAGGGGGCTCATGAATCTCCACGCATGATGGTTCGATTGAGAGAGTCTGCAGTCACACAGTTGGAAAGGTGGCAATGCAAAGGTCAGAAGTACAAGGGAGGAGTTCATTCATCAACCCCGACAGGCGGGCATGTCCGGGACGGTGCTAGGGACAAGAGCCATCTGGTAGCTTTGCTTGCAAGACCAGATTAGGAAAGCACCAGCCCAGAAACCACAAAGGAGAAGATGAAGCTGTATTTCCGGAGGAAAAAGCAAAGATTTCTACCCAAAGCTGAGGTAAGAGCTTTATTTATTTTTTTTCCAATGATGAAGAAAGAATCCTACTTCCCTCTGATTTGAATTATTTTTAGCATACATGCCTCAGCTTTGATGCCCAACATGTCTGGCCATGTCTCTCTTCCCCGGCCTGAAATTTTTCAGTAGCTTCCCAATGCCTTGAGCATAAAACATAACTTCCACTGCATGGCACCTAAAGCCATGGTGAAGGGACCTCCACCCAACACTTCCCTTGTCTTCTTCCTGTATTCTCAGCTCAGACTTCAGAGGACTTGCACCTTCCAGAATACATTACACTGTCTCATGCTTTTCCCTCTGCCTGGGACACCTCCTGTTTGCCTGCCTGCCTGTCTGCCCAAATTTTACTCATCCTCTATAACCCATCTCAAAACTCCAGCTCCTCTGGGAATCCTGACTTCTACAGGGTTCCCTATCCTAGATGCCCATGGCACTTGAATGCGATCCCATTACGCTAATTATCTTTAACTGTAATCCAGACTAGAGCTGTAACTTTCCGTCTTTTTACAACCAGTGCCTCGCACACAGGAAGTGCCCCAAATGTATTCATACTATTCAGATATCATTTGTTTGAATTCTGTATGTATACATATTTAATTACACACACTATGTCATCACCTCATCACGTCCTGCATCTCTAGGGTTGTGGGTTCTAGTTAGGATGATGGTTCGAAGTTTCTGACCAGGGCCCCAAGGTTGAGATGGATGTGAAGAAGAGAGTGAGTTGTATATCAGAAATCAAGTTTGAAACCTGGAAATGAATGGCTTCAAGTGCTTAGAAATTTCCTATTCAGAGGCCTCAGCTTTCAACTCAGGCAGAATATATATATGTTTGCAGAGAGAGGGGGCTGGAGCAAAGTGAGTGAGAACAGAGAGAGGAGTACAGGGTCTTGCGCAGAGTCTTCCTCCTGGTCCCTTTCCAGCCACCTGGGCAAACAGCCCCTGGCTAGTGGTTCCATACAAAGAGTCATATATTATTTCCATCCATTTAAATTTCATTTTTAATTAGCCCTTTCCCAAAGAACCACAGAATGTCAAAGGTGCTGACGTAAGCAGTTGAGACTTTTATAAATGTCAAAGCCAGTGGAGCCAGATTCAGAGAAAGACAGGTAAGTGCAGGAAGGGACCCCTTGCATTCCAAAGCATGTGCAGAAAAGTGCAGAAGTGGGTATTTATGGACGAAGGAATTTTTGAAATAGTCCATTGTACTGAGACATTATTCTGCTCCAAAACCTCAATTTTCATTAAGTCTGGCCTGAAACTGACAAGAGAAGAAAGGGATATCTAAATCTTGAATGTTCTGCAGTTCTGAAATTTGGTATAGTTTGTGTTCCACTGGTAAAACAGTTCACCTCTCATCAGGAAAATAATTGCTGGATTAGCAAATGTCAAGAACTCATTATCTGGGCATGTTAGACAAGCATACCAGCTTTGTGATCGTCTAGAGATCTTAAAAAAAAAAAAAAAAAAAAAAACAACAAAAGGGGAGACAGGAGCTCTACTAGGAATTAGGAATACATTGCTACAATAATCCATAATATATTCATGATGGAGTTGGAGTAGTATTTTCAGCTATACAGGTACACAGTGGGTTAAATAAGCATTGAGATATAGCCAGAAGATGAAATATTATTTCTAGGGCAAAATGTATCTTTAAATGATCAAACACCTGCCTTACAAATCACCTTTCCCGTTCCCAGTTAGGAACTACCTGTATAAATCATTCAGACACCCTGATGAAAAATAAATCCCCTTTTCTTTCTACTTTTCATGCACAGAGTCAAGAATATAGGATCAATTAGTTTCACAAGTGTATGATCTGACTTACTACTTTATACAGCACGTTGCTCAAAGGCAGGTAGAGTGTCTCCTATGTGTTCTGCATTTCATCACAGTGGAGCAGGTTTTCCTAACCTAGCAAACGTATGCCATGCACAAAGAGGACTCAGAAAGATTGAAAGCCTGGAACTCTGGGGTGAACCCAATGCAATGAAATTCAATAGGGATGAAGGGCCTCCCTTACCTTAGCAGGACGGTGTGGGGGGAAGGGCATGACACACATTTCCATCCTGACACCCCACTTATTAGTGCTTTGCCCTTCTGAGCACCAGCTTCCTCGTCTGTAACATGGCCATCATTACGTGCATGTCACAGAATTATTGTACAGATTAAGTGAAATTCATACATTTACAATGAATATGGTGAATGTGGTATGTACTGGGCCAGAGCATCATAGTTACCTCTTCTTCTTTCCTTGTAAAATGCAATTCCCTTTTTGGGGTATCTGCCTGAGGACAGAGGGCACACTTTCTGGTCTGTGCCTCTATGCGGTACATTTTACAAGCCAGTCCCCACATAAGAAGTCTGTGGTTTTCTAGGACGGCCTGTGGGAAAGTGCAGCTAATTCTGGAGCCCAGGACCGGGAAATTCATCGCTGTAGTACACCTAAACCAGATCCTCCCACCTTGCCTTTATCAGTGTTAAAGGTGAATTTTTTAATTAAAAAAAAAAAGTGATTGCCAAAATATAAGATGAGGGTAATGGCTTAGTAGCAGCAAGAGGGGAAAAAGACTAGGAGTCTTTTTTAGGTGAACAGCAAATTCATGATACGTTAATCATCTGCTGCAGCTAATGTGAAGTAAATAGTGTGATGGAGGTGGGGAGGGGAATGATATCTCAGGAGGGAGATGTATGCACCCCCACATCCCAACTCCCCAAATGCCTTGTCATAACATCCAGAGAGAAAAATGAAGTATCTGCCAGAAACATGATAAAACATGAAACAGAAAAACATGAGCTCACCTAGCTCAGCTGTGAAACTTAAGTTATGATTATACTGATTTTGTATCAATGTAAAATAATTCAAGATTAAAGCCTAAAAACCAAATAATAAGTACTAATTTCAGCTTAAGGAGAGACCTGCCAGTTCAACAAAAGGTTGTAGCTTCTCCTCCACCCTAACCACCCTCCGCATCCCTTCTCCACACTCAACCCATGCAGCCAGCAATGCCTCTGATTGGTAAAGACCCTAGAAATAGTGCTTCTCAGCCTCCATTGCATTTGATGTACCCCGAAGTCTGCACAATCCTGACGCCAGGTCAGTGTTTTGCTCTCCCTGCATGGCTACTGAAGGGTGGGAACTAGAGGGAAATGGATTTCAGCTCAATCTCAGGAAGAACTTTCTTAGAAGGAGGAGGCCTCGAGGGAACTCACAACCCACAGCTGAACGTGTGCGAGCAGAGGTTGGCGGAAGCCCCACTGGGCAGAGGTTCGGTAAGGGGAAATCAGGCACTGGACTGGGAATCGGACTGGAAGCTTCTCAGGTCAGTGCAGTTCTGTGATTCCCGGGGCAGGATACGAATGATGGACTAAACTGCAAACTTTGCCCGATGAAGAACACTTTTGTTTTAACTCAGGAAAACAAATCCGCTATAAACCTTACCAAACGGACAAACATGAGTGGGCTGGGACGGCGGAATAAACCCATGAAGACTGAAATGCTCCCAAGTTCTTTCCACAATACCATACAGTTCATTAGAACAACTCAAAATGCAGCAGTGAAAGGCCGCTATTGCCTTGCCTCTCGGCAGCCACTCTCCGGGAGCCATCTGCTGATTTAAGAAGGCACACACTCTGGAGGAGCCCCCTGCTGTTTATATGGTTGTCCAAGTTAATTATCCCTGTATTTTCAGATGAAGTGAATGGTAATCTGTTTATCTAGGTCAAATATTTGGAGCTGCCTCTGTCCCTTGATAGTCGTACAAAAATACATAGTGTTGTCCTTTTGGGCATTATAAGAAAAGATTGGGTTAAAAAAATAGCATCTACTTCTTTATAGGTTCAACACAGTAAGCCCCTATGTGTGAAGTACTCTAATTAGACCTAACTCGAAACAAGTAGTTTATAATGGGATTTTTTTTTTAAAAGAAAAGAAATTTTGAATTCATGCCATATTTTTGTCTGGAGTTTATGAATGTCTCCCCATAGAGATAATGAAAAGCTGACCTCTGGCCTCTGCAACCATTCCTAAGAGTTGTAACTTCCACTGCATAAGGAAAAATGCACAGTGTTACCATAGACAGCTAATAAAGTGCTGGTATTGGTTACCAGAACAAAGAGGGGTGTCAGAGTGGAGGAAGAAACTTTATATGTCGCAGTGTATATGGGGAGGATGTGATTTAATATGTAAAATAATATCTCTGGAAGAGTAGGTGCTTCCTAATGGCATCTACCAGATGTCTTTTAAGGTTGATCTTATTTTGGATCAAGTCAGAGTGAGCTGGGGATAGAGTTAGGGTGGGTATGCCCGCCATGGAGAAAGTTAGGATTAACAGGAAACCTGCTGTGGCTGGTGGTGGGGAGAAGGCCAGGCTTGGTTTGGTCCCAGAGGAATGGAACCTTCAGAGGACTGCAGGATCACTAAGCCGCTGAAGTTACAAACTCCCATCCAACCATGTCCCTTTGAGCTACTTTTCTGTACTAACTAGATCTGATGTATCTAACATTATTACATGCAAGGCATCTAACCAAATGTGGGCATGTAGCAATGACAGGAAGATGAAGACATGCTTGCTGCCATCTTGGAATCCCAGTAGGATGATACTATAAGACCTCTATCCTCAAAGTGCTATTTGCACCAGCAACATCAGCATCACCTGGACACTTTGTAGATGCAGAACCTCAGGGCTCTCCCCAGACCTACTGAATCAGACTCTGCATCTTAACAGGAGCCTTAGGTGATTCCTTTGACTCACTAAAGTTGAGGAGCACTTCAGTAAGAGACCTTCGAGTTAACATCCTCTCTTTTAAAAATTAAAAAAAAATTAAGACTATTTTTTTAGAGCAGTTTTAAGTTCGCAGCAAAATTGAGGGGAAGCTACAGAGATTTCTCGTGTACTTCCTGCCCCACCCCAACAGCCTCCCCCATTATCCACATCCCCCACCAGAGCAGCACATTTGTTACAGGTGATATACCTACATGGACACATGGACATCATAATCGCCCAAAGTCCATAGTTCACATGAGAGTTCATTCCTGATGTTGTAAATTCTGTGGGTTTAGATAAATGTATAATGATGGGTATCCACCATTATGGTATCACATAGAGTAGTTTATTGCCCTAAAAAACTCTGTGCTCCATGTATTCATCCCTCCCTCCCCCATAACCCCTGATAACAACGGACATTTTTTTTTTTAAGATTTTTTATTTATTTGACAGAGAGAGACAGCGAGAGAGGGAATACAAGCAGGGGGAGTGGGAGAGGGAGAAGCAGGCTCCCTGAGCAGGGAGCCTGATGCGGGGCTCGATCCCAGGACCCTGGGATCATGACCTGAGCCGAAGGCAGATGCTTAACGACTGAGCCACCCAGGCGCCCCAACCACGGACATTTTTACTGTCTCCACGGTTTTGCCTTTTCCAGAATGTCACATAGTTGTATTCATACAGTATGTAACCTTTTCAGACTGGCTTCCTTTACTTAATAGTATGCATTTATGTCTCCTCCATGTGTTTTCATAGCCTGATAGCTCCTTTCTTTTTAGTGCTGAATTATACTCCATAATCTGGATGCCCTATAGTTTATCCATTCGCCTACTGAAGGACATCTTGGTTGCTTACAAGTTTTGGCAATTATGAATAAAGCTGCTATAAACATCTGTGCACAAGTTTTACGTGGACATAAGTTTTCATCTCCTTTGGATAAATGCCAAAGATTATGATTGCTGGATTGTACAATAAGAGTATGTTTAGTTTTGCAAGAATGACCTTTCATTTTTTGGCTACAGAGCTGAAGCCCAGAGAAGTTAAATGACTTGTCCAAAGTCACACCATAAATTCATGGTGGCTAGGCCTAGAACAAACATTTCGTGATGTTTCATCTGGAAACATATGTTCTTGCGGAGAAAGAATGGATATGTGAACCAGGGAAACCCGAATTTGGAAGCTCTATGCCTCAGTTTCCTCACCTATGGACAGTAACATGCTAATACTTCCCATAATTGTGTATAATTATGAGGATTTAATGAAATAACACACCTGAAGGAGCTCAAGGTACACAAAAACTGTAATGTCCAAAAAGTTTTTGTTCCTACTGGCATCTTCTAGGGGCACAGAGCCTCTGGAAGGGGTCAGGTGCACACCTGACTGAGGCCTGAGGGGCTCTCCACCTGGTGAGGAGTTTTGTTGGGCAAGAATGGAGAACTACTTCATCTGCTGAAAGGTGGGGTGCCACACTGCTGCCCATGTTCTTTAGACTATTGTCCAAGCTTTATATAGATCCCTGGATGTTTCCAGTCCTGTTTTCTAACACAGTGACATGCTCGTTTTTGGCAGATTAATTGGTAGAGTTGTCAGCACAGCTGCCTTTTATTGCCAATAAACTTGGGTCCCTCTGAGCTGTGCTCTTAATTATTTGTTTTTCTTTTTCCAAGGGGGATAATGTATGTCCTTCTTTAAGATGGCGTTTTCTTGCATCAGGACAAGAAACTAAAGAATGCACTGAGGAATTTATCATATGGTGGTGACTAGCAGTGCCTTAGAAAAAGCAGTAAAGTAGCAGAAACTGGAGTACGCTTATACTGGTTTTTCTCCTTGCTTTTCTTAATTCTCTCATCCCCCTTTCTCATCCACCCAACCCCCAAAACCCATGCTTAATGGTAAGAGGCAGAGAAACATCTGCTTCTAGTCTAAGTCTCATGATAAAATTTCTATCAGTATAATACTGTGATTTCCCTCTCCCCACTTAAGAAATGTTTGCAGGGGGCGCCTGGGTGGCTCAGTCGGTTAAGTATCTGCCTTCGGCTCAGGTCCTGATTCCAGGGTCCTGGGATCGGGTCCCACATCGGGCTCCCTGCTCAGCGGGGAGCCTGCTTCTCCCTCTCCCTGCCGCTCCCTCTCCTTGTGTTCTCTTTCTCTCTCTCTCTGTGTCAAATAAATAAATAAAATCTTTAAAAAAAAGAAATGTTTGCAGGTTTTAATGCCATAGTGCAATCCCTCAGTGATGTTTTCCTATGCAATATTTGAGAACTGATCAATCTCTCATAGCACCACTGATTCAGATACAACCGTATATGACTGTATTTCCATAGCTCTTAAAAAGGAATAATGTACTTTAAGAAAATTCAGAAACTCTGTTGGCAGCACTTACAGAGATAGGCAAAAATTGTTTTGATGAGTGTAATCACTGTACAAATCATGTGTAATTTTAAAAAGCTTCAGACTCTTGCTGGATTTATCACTGTTTTTCCTTACATGTGACAAAATTAATGTCATATAAAGCAGAATCTCGCTGAGTTTACTTTTCATCCTACCAAGAAATATTCAGTTTGGCCAATTATTAGCTCTAACACGGGGGATCTAGGAGAATCAAAGGAAGATGTAATCCATGCGGGAACACACAGGTCTGTTTTCAGCCAATAGCTTCAGTATCTTCCCTACAAAAGTTTACCAGATTTGCTGCTAAGCAGAAAGATAGAAGTGAGCTTCACCTTCTTCATGTCTACCTTCTTGCCTAGGAGCTAGTGAACTACATAACGGTCTCAACTGGACAGCAGGAGGGATAATGAACAAAAAGAACTTGGTAATAAGCCATCTACATAATTGGTCCATGAAAAAAAAAGTCAAACTAAAATGGTAACTTTTTTTTTTATTCTTATGTTAATCCCCATACATTACATCATTAGTTTTAGATGAAGTGTTCCATGATTCATTGTTTGTGCATAACACCCAGTGCTCCATGCAGAACGTGCCCGCCTCAATACCCACCACCAGGCTAACCCATCCTCCCACCCCCCTCCCCTCTAGAACCCTCAGTCCGTTTCTCAGAGTCCATCGTCTCTCATGGTTCGTCTACCCCTCCGATTTCCCCCGCTTCATTCTTCCCCTCCCGCTACCTTCTTCTTCTTTTTTTTTTCCTTAACATATATTGCATTATTTGTTTCAGAGGTACAGATCTGAGATTCAACAGTCTTGCACAATTCACAGCGCTTACCAGAGCACATACCCTCCCCAGTGTCTATCACCCAGTCACCCCATCCCTCCCACCCCACCCCCCACTCCAGCAACCCTCAGTTTGTTTCCTGCAATTAAGAATTCCTCCTATCAGTGAGATCATATGATACATGTCTTTAAAATGGTAACTTTTAAGGCTGTTAGTAGCATTCAGCGTCCACAATAGCAAGACACAGTAAACTACTTATTATACTATTTTATTATAGTCAAATACCACCTCATTTTAAATGGAAGCCTTGTAAAATTGAACTAGATTGATGTCTTAGCCAGAGTTATCTGTATAATCTCTAACTAAATCTGCCTAATTGGGTCATCGGCAATGGCTCTTTTGGCCATTAGTCTTAATTAGCATGGCGCCATCAATACTGCGCATGCTCCTGTAGCTTCCAAGTAGGAGCTACATCAATCACCCACGTCTTTATGAAGGGATTCACTCCAAGTTTTTGTATGTATGTGGGTCTCCCCAAATGCCAAGCACACACGCGGTGATGTTTGTAAGCCTCAGCTTTAATTTGCTGAAGCCATTTGATTAACTCCCTGTGACCACCCAAGGTCTGACAGCTGGTATGTCACACAGAGATGGAATAAATAGAGATACTCCTGGAGAAGAGGGTATTCCTGGCAATGATGGGCTACCAACTAAATAATGTGACATTAAAGCCAGCTTTTGTCCCAAAATCTGATTCCCAGGGACACTTGAAGAAAAGTAAACACATCAGTAAGTTTTTTTTAAAGATTTTATTTATTTATTTGAGAGAGAGAGAAAGAGAGCACATGAGGGAGGGGAGGGTCAGAGGGAGAAGCAGACTCGCTGCTGAGCAGGGAGCCCGATGCGGGACTCAATCCTGGGACTCCAGGATCATGACCTGAGCCAAAGGCAGTCGCTTAACCAACTGAGCCACCCAGGCACCCCAGATACATCGGTAATTGCAAAAACTGTGCTTATAATATTCTTAACTACCATTGCTCCCTTTCTTTCAGGCCAAGGAACTGTTGGGAGAGCACACACCTTTCCTCCCAAACCAGGGTTTGCTTTGTACTTTCAACATGGGAAGCTTATCTTGGAGTCGTCCTGCGCCCATCTCTTTGTCCTGGATGCCATCTACCTGCCCCTGGTGTGCTCATGTGCCTGTCAGTTAGTGAAATTTCCTGCATGCTGCTTTCCTCTCTAATTCCACTTGATTCTGAGTACCTTGTCCTTCTACAAACACTCTCTCTCCTGGAGAGTGTGTCAGCCGGGTATTAGAAGGAAATCAACCTGTCTACTTTATTCACAATTTACTGTGAAGCTAGAACAGTTCACCGCAACTCTCCCAAGGACATTAACAACAGAAACGAGCTTATTGATAATACTGAATTTATAATTGATAGATTTCCAACCAATGTAACTTTGAAAAGGAAGCTATTTCAGGCAGAATTAAGAGAGGATGTTTGAAAAGCAAGATACATACATACATTTCACACACACATAGCCAGGCTGTAGGGTACCATGCAGCAATTTTTAAAAATGAGATTGTGTTATATATGCTAAAACGGAAACTCTCCAAGTTACTGTAACAGCAAGCCCCTTTGGGGGTTCTTTAATCCAACCACAAGGTCAAAAATAAGGTCATCCCTGGTCATCTTCCACTAATTCAGAATAATCATCCCCTCAGCTCTTTCTCCTCCCTGAGAATCGAGCTCGCTCAAATGCCACCCATAGACTCAAGCCTGAAGAATAGAGCCAAAAACCTGGCACAGCACTTCCGAAAAATTGCTAATCCCTGAGCCTGGCCAAAGGATGTATAAATGTCATCCATGGTCCAACTCACACTCACAGATCAGGCCACAAATGCAAATCCATTTTCTGCCATGGTATCCACAGATCTCATCTATAGCTTTCTGTTGACTGGCTTTTGTTCTAATTGAAAGGCCAAAGAGAAGATCCTGATGGAATTTTTAACATTAAAAGCACAAATAAATTAAAACATGGAGTGAACACACTGCCAGTCTCTTATTTCACAGGATGCCACGTCAACCTTTCCCAGGCCCCATGAGTGCTTTGCCCAGCAGGGGGCTACACCGCTCCCAGTCACATGTGCATTTCCCAAGAGCAGGCCTCAGATGCTCCCAAAATCTGGGAAGGGAAGCCAGTCCTGCTGCGCAAACGTTGGTTTGTTACGGAAGCAGAGATGGCCTACACGCCTGTCCTTCTAAGAGCTATTTTTGAAAAAGAGGCAAGATGAGAAACTTGAATCAGAATCTTTCAAAGCAGAAACTACCCTCCGGGACTGAGACTTTTTTGGAGATGTTCCATTAACTATTTCAAGGCGCTAAGGATCACTTAGCAAATGACTCTTTTCTGTACTTCCAGGTGAAAAAAAAACAAAGGCAAAGACTCCTTTGGTGCATGTGTTATAATCCTTGAGACTTATGAAGGCCCTATGTTCCTAATGCCCATGTCACGGTGTAGTAGCAGGTCACAAAGACACAGGGACAGTCCTCTCCCACCACACTGGTGGCCCAAACCTCATTTCCGCAGCAGCAAATGGGTGTCTGTCAGGAAGTGACCATGCAGGGGGCTGTGGGCAGTTGCGTATTGACGGGGAACTGGTTCCACTCTTCTTTCTCTCTCCCTTCCTTTCCTTTCTTTCACATGTGAATCTCCAGTTTTATTGCAAAGCCATTTCTAGAGAGTGGGTTTTTCCAACCAGTCTCAGGTTTGGCTGCCAGAGAGGGTTTTGCTTCCACTGACTTAACAGGCACTCCATCTTTAACAACTTGGGAGGCTGGAGAGAAGAAAGCTCTCTAGGTGTGTAGCTACTTTCATCTCGTTGACTCCCAATGTTTTGAACTGGAAAAGACCTTTAGGAGATGATATATTCTCTCATTTTTAGGAGTAGGTACCCAACTGGATGCTAACTGGAAAGGGGTGAGTGGTAATGTGTGCTCAAACAGAGAAGAGAATAGGAAAAAACATTTTGGAATGTTTTACCCGGATTGATTTGGGGATGGGCTGCTTTTGGGTATCTTTGGCAAGTAACTGCATTGAAATGGTCTCAATTTTTGAGTGAATACACAACATGTTATGAGTTAATGGGTCTGACTGCCATACTGAGCTCTGGCATCTCTCCTGGCAATAAACTGGGGATATTTGGTGCTATCTTGAGATCACCTGTTTGAGTGCCTGTGGCTCTCTGGTTATGAGAACTCTTATTGGTCGGGAGGAGACCCTGTCCTTTGGGACACTAGTTTACAATTCAGTGCATTATGTCAGTGTGGGGGCATTGATGTCTGATTTTTACTTCCTATCTTTGTATTTTCAGGGGGGACCAAGAGAAAACAGTCTATATCCACGAATTCTCTGCTGCACACCAAAGTAACCAGATACAAGTAGCTCTTTAGATGTTCAGTGAAAAAGTAGGCAGGAGGCGGCAAGAGTTTATTTTTACTTAAGTAGAGTACTCAGAAAAGCAATTATTATAATATACAGAGTTCAAGTTCGTCTTTATAACTACAGTGAGTTAAGTACCTTCGGGAAGATTTGGTCATTTGATATCAACAGATAAGATTATTTAAAGTTTCTACAATATTTGTAGAACTAATCTTATATTATACTGAGAACATGCACGTCCACACAATCATATGTGGCAACACACTGTATGTTTGGTAAATAGAAGATGGAAAGAACAAATCCTTGGATTGTCTCTGGCCAGTGTATACCTGGGACCATCCAGGAAGTGCAGGAACTAGGAAGTGCTTGTCTTTCCATAAACAGATGCATCATGTTAGCATTCCTGCCTAAGGAGTTGATATTTTTTTCTGGGTTAACCGCAGGGTGCCTTCCCTACCTACAGGGTATGGAGTTTTTTCCAATTGGCAGTACCATAGCCTGGTGGCTGCTGAGCATGGTTATCTTAACCTACAATTTGTTATTCCTTTGAGTAAGTCAGGTGTGTCTTGGAAGAGAGAAAAATAACTGTATTAAAATCAAAAGAGCCAAGTTATGATCTTTGTTCTCCTACCCTATGTGCATGCCAACCTGATCAAGCCTTCAGTTTTCTCATCTGTATTATGGGATAATCATACCAGTCCTGCTCAAAGTTCTATGCAATTCAAATTAGATACTGGGTGGGAATGATCGAAGTATCTTTTATAAATTGTACAATGTTGCATAAATATGTGGAATTTTTCATTAGGTGTGGTGGAATTTACACTTTTAGTTTAGATGCTATTTGGTGGATACCACAAGGCTTCTGAGACAAAAACAAAACATACACACACCCACAGCCTGTTGGACCTACATTTATGTTTCACATAATTGCTTCAGCTACTGAGGAAAAGGGCCTAATGTCAAACGATGCTCAGCCTACAGCTTTCCTCGTATAATGCAAGGGCTCTTTTAGGCACCCACCTTCAACTTAGAGTTCACAGCAAGACACGTGCTGTCAGGTCAGGGAACCTATTCGGCAACCCAGCTGTAATTCCAGGTCAGCTGGAACTGAGCCATGGATTACACTATTAGTCCGGGATGACCAATTACTTTCCTTCCATGATTAAACATCTTTGGCAAAGATTTTTTTGTTACATAACCCAAGGTTCAAACTCTTTTGTTCTTGAGGTCTTCGACAATGAATAGAAGCTTAAGTTCACTGCCTGTTGTCCAATACTTTTTAAGATTCCCATTGTAAGAAATAATATTCACGGATGATTGCCTAAAAGATATGAAGAACTTCTCTTCCTTTATATACCCCAAATCGTATCTGTACATCAAGCCAAACCATCAAAAGGCAGCAGGCTTAGGCTGAACTGCTCTGGCCCTGTGTAGAGCTGCTTTTACTGAATTACACTTTGGCAGTGTGCCATTGGCTTGCACTGAGGGACATTACAAGAAACAGTTCTATAAAAATTGCTAGTGTAAGAATATGGTTGAAGATATTTCCACTGTATCCCCCCGCATTGAGCCTTTGATGAGAATCAATGGAGAAATTTCCCTTGGGTCTTAGTTCCAGCAAAAGCCTGTTTCTCTGGCTTTTTTCATTAGTTCATATTTCCCTTTTTGCTGTGGCATTTAGGAAGTACAGAGTGAAATTTTTTTTAAGATAGATTTATTTATTTATTTGAGAGAGAGAGCATGTGCATGTGCGAGCTGGGGGAGGGGCAGAGAGGGAGAGAGAATCTTAAGCAGACTCCCTGCCAAGCTCCAAGCACGACTCAGGGCTCAGTCTCACCACCCTGAGATCATGACCTGAGCTGAAATGAAGAGTCAGACACTTAACCAAATGAGCCACCCAGGTGCCCCACAGAGTCAAATTTCTGTCCTACCTCTAACAACTA
Source organism: Neomonachus schauinslandi (assembly GCF_002201575.2). Taxonomy (NCBI): domain Eukaryota; kingdom Metazoa; phylum Chordata; class Mammalia; order Carnivora; family Phocidae; genus Neomonachus; species Neomonachus schauinslandi. The sequence continues at coordinate 49,969,351 of NC_058416.1, forward strand.
ATTGTACATCAACTATATACGAACAACTAACTTTCATGGTCTTTTCCATCCTCATCCCTCATACTTCCTACAATTTAATTTCTTCTTTATGTATTTATTATGTGTTTTTCTGTAAACTCTCCTAATTTTCTGGAGAACAAATGTGTATTTAACTCATGGGCCCTGCATCAGGCTCTTCCTGATCCCAACCTGCCTTTCCAGCCTTGTCTTTTGCCATTTTCCACTGTGAATCTGTGATCCAATCACACTGATCTGCATCATGCCTTGACTATGCCGTGCCCTTTTGTGTTGCTGTGCATCTGCCCAAGCAGATTACTCTGCCTGGAATACCCTTTGCCACTTCTTAGCCAAGTAAAATCCTGGCAGAACTCAGAATATCAGTCTCTGTTCCTACATAGCTTTTCATCCATGCCCCCAGTGTAGCATTTACATTCTATTCCAATACACTATGTATACACCTGTGTCCTTTGCTAGATCACAAACTCCTTGAAGGCAATGCCATTTGCATATATCTTTGTATCTCCAGGGCCTAACCACAGTTCCAGGTATACAACAGGTGATCAACAAATGTTTGCAAAACTAACGAGTAAATGAATACTCCTGTTCCAGCACCAGCACTGGGACCCCTGGGCAGCTTGTTACCAAGGTTGATAACAAGTTGGATTTCAATATTGACATGGGCTTGATGGTGGTGGCTGCTGGACGTACAGGTGATGGTGTGTTCCAGAGTTTGAGATACCTGGCTACATCAGTCCTCCTCAGAGCAGACCCCAGTCCTCAAACTCTCTTCTGGAGACAGGAATACAGGGATGCTTTTTCCCCCCCCACAACACTTGCCTATGGATTTACTACATGGTCAAATTCCAGCCATTTGGCATTGATGAGGCTAACACCACGACAACAATCAAATGAAGCCAAAAACATAAAAAGTTACACCTGATTCTTCTTTGTAATTCCAAAGGACAGAGAAAAGGGGCTCAGAAAATGGAAAGCAGTGTGGTCTACTGGGGGTCTGGAGGGTGTAAACATGCATATGAGTGCTGAGGAAAGTTAACGCCAGAAACAAATTATTCAATCAAGTTTCCAAACAATGGGATGGAAATGACACTACCACAGCCTCCCTTGTTCTTCCAGGGCCAGAATCATTTCTCATTTGTTCAAGAGTCCAAAATATCCATGGGATGATGAAATAGAATATGAAAATAGCATCACAGTGTCTGCAGAAGAATGCTGCACCAAAATACATTCACAGGGCATTGCTGAGCAATGTTTAATATAGTAAGCAGTAACGTTCTGCCTTGAAGGTTTCCCATTTTTGCCTTTTGCTTGGTATTTGCTTTCCTGGAAACCTTACAGTAAAACTAATAAGACAACTACTGTTTCAACAGGAAGACCACTGAGTCCAACACCTCCATTCTACAAATGGGCAAGCTGATACACTGAGTTACCCAACGCTACACGACGAATTGGCAAAAGAACCAATGTTTGATACTCAGTCCCTGTCCTTCCCAGGATATTGTATCATACCAGTTGGCTCTTGGTAGTCCTCAAACAAAAATTAAGTACAAATAACTAGAAGCTCCTGGGAGAATAAACCAGCCCACTTGTTTCTACATTAATACCAACCTGGTTTAAAAAAAAAAAAAAAGTCCTGTATTAAAAGGCTAACAGACTCTGTTAAAAGGTTTGAGCAAGTGATTAATGTGTACAGGGACAGGGACAAGATTGCAAAGAAATGTTATAGCTCCAAGCTTGGCATCTGGGACTGATTCTGCAAACACTGGGGGAGAGCCTAGCATCTGCTGACCCAAGCGCTGGAAGAAGGAGAAGAGGTGAATGAAAGCCGAGCATGGAAGAATGCAGCAGAAAACTAGGTCTCGGACCTCCTGCTCTGTTGACAAATGTGTTATGTATGTCACTTGGCAACTGGGACATGGCGTGCATCAGCAAAAAGACACTCAGGGTTTCTGCGGTTGAGCTGGGAAGACACAAGCCCCTACAGTTCACAATTCAGTTGGAAGTGCCATAAGGAAGACAAAAGTTTTGGTGCCTCCTGGTTTCAATGCTGGTACAACACCCCAGTTTTAGCAGGGTGCGTGTGTCCACAATCCCGGGGCATGCACAGCACAAGGGAGAGGCTCATGTGAGGAAGTACCGGTTCAAGCATGGAAAAGGCACTAGACATTTTTGAGTTTCTGATGCCTTTTTTAAACAATAAAAACATGGATCATAATCCTTCCCAGAAAAATCTGAGGTTAAAATTTAAGCTGAGTTCACAGCACACGCATTCCAAGGGGGCACTGTACTTGGGGAAATTACTCACCTAGAGTTTATATAAGTTCCAAGGCGATTAGAGTCAGCCGACAAATTGGAGCCAGGACACGTTTACATTTAAGACTTAAAATGTAGATTTCTCTTACGGAAAGAAAGAATGGGGAGGGGGAATCCCCCACCACTCAATGTTTCTTGTTAAGGGACCAGACCCCATTAAGTGTCAGTCCATCATCTCGAAGAGTGTGGAAGATGCCAACACACGATCCCTCTCCGCCCCTCTTGAAAAGCAAACGTCACATCTGCTTGCTATCAGCATTTATCTCACAGCGTGTGTCTGACTCATTTGGAAAACTCAAAGCACATGTTTATTCCTGCTGAGGAACCGGCCATTACTGTGCAATTTACAGGTCTTCTGCAACCCAAAGTGCACTGTGCTGAAGAGAACTGCCAGGGAGGCGGGCTGGGTGCTCAGTGTTGCTTGATTACTTTGCTCCCAGTTTTATAAGTGGAAAGGATACTCTCCTCCTCCTCCAGTGAGCTCTCCTTCACTTCCCAGCCTGGGTCACAACTGACTCTCCCTCCTAGCCAGTCAGAGGGGTTGAGGATCCCAGAGCAAGTGTGTTTGGGAAAAGAGTGGACTCAGGTAACAAACGAGAAACACATGGCTTGTTAGTTTCTGGAAACAAATGGCATTTGTGTAGCAACTCAAAAAGTCTTGGTCACAAAATGAAATTCATGTGCCCTTCCTTTTTTTCATCCCTGCTGTCTTTGGGATGGCTCCTAGTGATTGCAATACAATTCTTACACTGGGCTTCTCTCCACCACCTAATCTGATTTCAAGTGGCTTCTCTAACAACATTGAAGATGAATGCCACTTGAACCTACCTTACCTGGGCCTACATAAAGCCACACTCTGGGATGAAGAGTGAAAATTCATTAGGCTTAGTGCTTGATCTTTTTTTTTCTTTTTTTGCTCTATTCTGCAAAGCCATGGCAGGTCAACATAAGTGCCTCTGTAAGAGTTAGAAAAAGGTGTCCTCCAGGCAGATCAGCCCTTCTTTTTTTTTTTTTTTAAATTTTATTTTATTATGTTACATTAGTCACCATACAACACATCATTAGTTTTTGATGTAGTGATCCACGATTCATTGTTTTCATATAACACCCAGTGCTCCATGCAGTACGTGCCCTCTTAATACCCATCACCGGGCTAATCCATCTCCCCAACCCCCTCCCCTCTAAAATGCTCAGTTTGTTTCTCAGAGTCCATAGTCTCTCATGATTCATTTCTCCCTCCGATTTCCCCCCACTTCATTTTTCCCTTCCTTCTCCTAATGTCCTCCATGCTATTCCTTATGTTCCACAAATAAGTGAAACCATATGATAATTGACTTTCTCTGCTTATTTCACTTAGCATAATCTCCTCCAGTCCCATCCATGTTGATGCAAAAGTTGGGTATTCATCTTCCTGATGGCTGAGTAATATTCCATTGTATATATGGACCACATCTTCTTTATCCATTCATCTGCTGAAGGGCATCTCGGCTCTTTCCACAGTTTGGCTATTGCGGACATTGCTGCTATGAACTTTGGGGTGCATATGGCCCTTCTTTTCACTACATCTGTGTCTTTGGGGTAAATACCCAGGAGTGCAATTGCTGGGTCATAGGGTAGCTCTACCAAGACAGCATGGTACTGGCATAAAAACATATATAGACCAATGGAACAGAATAGAGAGCCCAGATATGGACCCTCAACTCTATGGTCAAATAATCTTTGACAAAGCAGGAAAAAATATGCAATGGAAAAAAGACAGTCTCTTCAATAAATGGTGCTGGGAAAATTGGACAGCTATATACAGAAGAATGAAACTCGACCATTCCCTAACACCATACACAAAGATAAACTCAAAATGGATGAAAGACCTCAATGTGAGACAGGAATCCATCAAAATCCTAGAGGAAAACATAGGCAGTAACTTCTGTGACATCGGCCACAGCACCTTCTTTCAAGATACTCCAAAGGCTAGTGAAACAAAGGCAGAAATGAACTTTTGGGACTTCATCAAGATAAAAAGCTTCTGCACAGCAAAGGCAACAGTCAACAAAACAAAGAGGCAACCCACAGAATGGGAGAAGATATTTGCAAATGACACTACAGATAAAGGGTTGGTATCCAAGATCTATAAAGAACTTTTCAAACTCAACACCCAAAAAACAAATAATCAAGTCAAAAAATGGGCAGAAGACATGAACAGACACTTCTCCAAAGAAGACATACAAATGGCTAAGAGACACATGAAAAAATGTTCATCATCATTAGCCATCAGGGAAATTCAAATCAAAACCATACTGAGATACCACCTTACACCAGTTAGAATGGCAAAAATTGACAGATCAGCCCTTCTGGAAGACTTTCTGCAGAGAAAACCTGCACAACTGAATGCAGCAGCCCTGACAAGAGCTCCCAGGCCTTTTCTTACCAGAAACTTTGAAAAGTGATAGAAACTCTAAGGTTTGTTTGCCTTAACTGGAAAAGGCACACTGGGATGATTAAATGCAAAAGGCCAAAGGTTCGCATCAAAACGTACCATATACCTCTATTTGTGTTCTCTGAATGCTGAGTCCCTTGGGGGGCTGGATGGCGAGGCTGGCATGAGTTATCTACACCCAACAGGCCTCCATTACCAGATGAGCTGGTAATACTCAGCTTGCCAGAGAACCAGATGCTAGACGGAACCTGTTGCTCTGGTGAGCTTGTGTCCACTTTCTTAAGCTGCTTCCTTAGTTCTGCACACCTCTGGAAAGTCAGGGAGATCTCCCATCTTCCTCGTTTGTATATGTCCTCTGACTTCTCGTCAGTGGCCTCTATCATCCCTCAGTTTTTCAGGAGGGTCTGTCCCGAGGCCACACCTACCTTTGAACAGGCCACCAACCTTAGACCATCAACCTTAGTAGGTACCATTTCCTAGAGCAAGGGGTTCCAAGCATTTGAACGTAGAACCCCCGACTTCCTTATTTATTTACTCTTTGTTAACTTATAAATTATCTACACAGGCTATCATAATTACTTAATAGTTCAAGGCACAAAATATACTAAGAGTGTGATCTACCATAACAATTATACATGTACATTTTCACCCATATCCTCCAGTGACATTTTAATAAATTTGAGGTTTTCTGGCCAACTGCTTGGCAAATCACATCAGACTGTCACGGTTTCTACCTTGTAACACTGTCACCTTGTAATGTGATTGGCAGACCATTTTCAGGAAGAACGATGGAAATGTTTCCTGTGCCATTTTTGTCTGTTTTTTGGGGGGATGTACTGTTAAGAGTGCTATCTTTAATCCATGGTTCCTTTATAGGAGCCTTTTAAAGCCATACAACCATTTGTAGAGGCTAAAGCTAGATCCTACAAATGTTAAATCCATTTAACTAGGTACCAGTAACCAAACATGGAGTACTCTCTGCCTTTGACTTTGAGAACTTGGAGACAGAAGTCTAAAGATTGGTTCACTCTTTCACTTAGGGTTTATACTATGTCACCCAGCCAGGAAAAAATGCAGAGGGTTTTGGGGCCACCAGAAACATGAGAGTTTCACAGTTGACTCCTCATCTACATCATTTCTGGTTCAGAGCACTTTCTAGCAAGAAAAGGAAAGTTATAGATACTCTCTGTGTCCAAATGTCTTAAATGCCTCCAAAGGGAAACAGGTAAGGTATATGACCTAACTGTCTAGGCTAAAAAAACAAAGCAGGGTCTGTCTTCACTCGTCTTTCCTCCACGGGCACTTCAAAAGAGCATGGGAACTACACGACAGTGGTGAGGGGCATGCTGTTCCTCCTTCCATCAGCCCACATTGCCTCTCCTTCAGCAATTATAATACCTACAGTCTTAACACCTCTGTAAATTGATTTTGTCACCCAATTCTAGGTTTGAAAAATTAGAGCTGCTATATACATTTTCAATCTCAAGGGTCACAATTTCTAGTTTTTGAGGAATGTTGCTACTTTATCCAAGAAAAGCAACCACCTACAAGATGAAAGGAAGTAGCCACAAATTCCCCTTTCCACCCACTTCTACAGTAAAAACACAAGATCAGCGCATTTCTCCAATGTTGCCAGTGAAGACTTTTCTCCAGCGCTTGAAAACTGGCCCTCCTGACCCAGGTCACCTCTCTGGGTGTAAGCCTCTCTCTGAGGGCAGAAGCAGCTCTGTGCATTCAGTGGGCTTGATACAGGGAAGGGGTTCTGGGGGAAGGGTCGGTAGCTGACTTAGCCAGGTCAGTTGCAGGAAAATTCCACAGATGGGAAAAGCCGATTCAAACTGTCGAAGAGTCAGAGGAGTTAGTTAACTCTGAGTTAGCTTCCACACTGAACTACCTGACCCAGTGGATTCTGAAATGAAATTCAACAGAGTCAATAATTATCTGAAGAATGAGAAGGAAACTGACATTGAAGCCAACTGAAGCTATGAATTGAGACATCTGGAATCTCCAGGCTTTTCTGGGGTAGAGGGGACATGTAAGCTTACAGCTTTGACCTCAAGTTCCACATGCTGCCTCTTTCCGCGCTACCTAGAGGTGTTTATATACCGATTCTAAGTGCCCATGGACTTAAATAATACAAGAAGAAAGGAAGGAATTAAAAGCTGGTCTATCTGTAGTATTCAGACCTAAACCCTAACCTAAACATATCCAAATTCCTCTGATCTTTTTAAGATCAATTTAAGACAACAGAGCAGGTCCAAATAATGCCAAGCATTTGAGGGCCACCCATGTATACCAGGCTACTTTATCAGCAGCTCAAGGCACTAATTATAAAAAGCAAAACCAACCAAATAAACCAACAAAAAACAACACAAAAAAACCTAAACCCGAAATGCCATCCCAGAGAATGCACAACAGAGTCTGAGGTTAAGGACATCTTCCACCCTGTCTCAGGACTGGATTTCAGATGACTAGGGTGGGGACCACCAGCGCTAGAGGCCTGGGCTGTGTGGCAGGGAAGTGGGCTGGGAGAGCACTTCTCACTCCCAGGTGGGCAGCACTGTGCCCCTGCAGGGCTGTTCCTGCTAGCTGGAGTCCTTTCTTGTCAAACTTTCCCAAATGGCAGGCCATGCTCTGCCATCCGTGTCTTGTCATTCACTAATTTATTTGTCCATTTAGCAAATATTTATTGAATTCCTCCTAAGGGTCAGGCCCTGGGGATATACACATGAATGGAACACACACAGCCTCTACCTTCATTTGAAGCTTTCTCTAAGTCTCTCTGGCAGGTTGTTTGCTTGAGTTGTAATCCTGGTTAAAATGTAGACGCTGTGGGGGCAGAGCTAGACCTGGCTGTTACTAGTTGTTAGTTAAGCAGGGGTCTGAAATTCGGACTGATGCTGAGTGCCTGGAAGGAAGCACTGGGGCAGATGTGTAGTGGGGACCGTGGCAGAGCACTTGGGAAATTAATTTTCATCTGTTTCACAGTTTGCTTGGGACCAGCCCAACCGGTAACAGACCCCAGTTCTTGGCTCAGTCCTCAGACAACCCTTGTTCAAAGGGTGTACATGGGGGGCAGTGACTGCAGAGGCTGTATGTATTCAGAGCCTACAGAAAGTCCCATGACACAGTTGTAGCTAGACTTTCAGCTTTCTCTTTGTACAAAGGTTAAGCTTTGTTTCATCTCCATTTGCGTCCCCAGTGCAGGGCTCTTGGTAGCGCTCAGGAGGAGTAAAACTACAAAAAGACAGTGGTAAGTGGATATCTAGAAGCTAGAAAGGGCCCAAATAAACTCTAATCTGGGTCATCTCTAGTCCTGGATAACAAAGCACTGGCGTGCTCTAAAAGTGGAGCAACTCTGAGTCTAAATCATGCCAATTGAGTGTTCAACAGTTTCTAGAGTAAGTAGATCCTTTTAATCTATCATAAGTTCATGCACTTGGAATGACCAATAATGTATGCTTAAACATGTAATAAAACTTAAGGGAAAAGAGAGTCCAGGGCATGCAGAGGAAATGAGCTATTACTCCTCTGGCATGGAAAGGCCATTGTGTTTCATGTATGATTTGACCATGCTTCAGGAAAGCAATTTTGGCTTTAAATGTCACATTTCCTTTCTTCTTTATTAGGCTTCCTGAAAGGTTATTTCACCCCAGGTACTTTCTTGTACTGAGTAGTATTTCAGCTGTTTCGTGCAAACCCAGAGATCTTGCAGAGATCTCAGTAATACTTGGTATGTCACTAATGGTCAACAACTGGCAGACTGTGGTTCTGGAATCCTAAGCTGCATACTTGAATCTGTGATGGATGTTTATAACTGCCGGAATGTGTCTTCAATCATCGCAGAAATGCCTGAGCACATGGCTGTCGGTTGCGCAAGGTAAGACGTGACTGACTGCGCTTCTTAAGATGGGCATTTGTGCCATTGTTTATTATTGTTCTGTTAACATTTACTATTTTTGAGGGCTTGTTGTTCTGTTTTAAGAAATAAGAATTTGAGTGTTGTTGTCTTCTTTTTCCCCAAAGTAGCCTTAACCTTCTTTCCCCGAGTTTTGGAGCAAGGCAGCATCTGGGAACATATGGTTTCAGCTTCCTGAAAAATAAACTTTCTTTCCTTATTTTGTTAAGATGCATTCTTTATTCCTAGTGAAACCAAGACTAGATTAGTTAATGGAATTTTATTTCCTTGCGATTTATCTGCATGGGAACATCAATCTCATTAGAGCCTCTGGAAGCAGGGGCTAATGGAATGTAGACTGTCTTGCACATTAATGTCTCCTGATCATGAAAGCAGCAATTCTCACTTAGGAACTGCATGTGCTTTTTTTGATACTATCTGCACCCAGGCTTGCTTCTACCTTCTTAGTATTTAGGTATCTGAAATTAGTTATTCATGAGTGAAATAAAATATTTTTATTTGCAATATAGTTCTTCAGATCTGGAACCAGCTCATACCAGCTGGCCTTTTAAATAATTCCTCTGTAAAATCTCCAGCAGTTCTGCCACTCAAAGCAATGTAGTTACCTTTGGCTTCCTTGCAGGGATTCAACCCCTATTCCAAGAGAAACAGACCAGGTTTTCAAAAAGCCCAACAGTCCTTGGCTCCTTAGCTGCTCATGAAAGTCCAATTATTCTCAACAGAAAAGATATTTTCTAATTGTCACCAAGGACTTGTCCTCAGTGTTCTATGATTTTCTCAGACCAAAAGTCTCCAGGTGTCATGAGCAGGGACAGTGCCAGCACCAGCTTAGATTCACTATGCATCCTCTTGGCATCTCAATGTTCTTGTTTATGAAGCTGGGATATCTTATCCTTTATGGAGATACTCTACAAAGCACCTCAAAGGAATATGCTCAAATACTTATTTTATTTTATTTTTTTTAAAGATTTTATTTATTTATTTGAGAGAGAGAGAATGAGAGAGAGCACATGAGAGGGGGGAGGGTCAGAGGGAGAAGCAGACTCCCCGCCGAGCAGGGAGCCCGATGCGGGACTCGATCCAGGGACTCCAGGATCATGACCTGAGCCGAAGGCAGTCACTTAGCCAACTGAGCCACCCAGGCGCCCCAAATACTTATTTTAATATAATTCTTGGGGCATGGCACTGGCCACGTCATATTCCATGAGGCTTCATAGCAGATTTAAACCCTCTTTCTTCAGGGTCCAGGGACAGGAAGGGTGATCCTACTAGCGAAATCAATAAAAATAGGTCAATACCTTGACATATAATAGTGAGACTTGCAAATCTCAGAGACAAAGAGAAAATCCTGAAAGCAAGCTCGGGACAAGGGGTCCATAACTTAGAAGGATAGAAACATCAGACTGGCAGCAGACCTATCCACAGAGACCTGGTAGGCCAGAAAGGACTGGCATGGTATATTCAGGGTACTAAATGAGAAAAATATGCAGCCAAGAATACTTTATCCGGCAAGGACGTCATTCAAAATAGAAAGAGAGGTAAAAAGCTTCCAGGACAAACAGAAACAAAAAGAATTTATCATCACTAAAGCAGCCCTGCAAGAAATATTAAAGGGGATCCTTTAAGCAAAGAGAGAGACCAAAAGTAACATAGACCAGAAAGGAAGAGAGACAATCTACAGAAACAGAGACTTTACAGGTAATACAATGGCACTAAATTCCTATCTTTCAGTAGTTACTCTGAATGTAAATGGGCTCAATGCCCCAGTCAAAAAACACAGGGTATCAGATTGGACAAAAAAGCAAGACCCATCGATATGCTGTCTGCCAGAGACTCATTTTAGACCCAAAGACACCACCAGATTGAAAGTGAGGAGGTAGAAAACAATTTATCAAGCTAATGGACATCAAAAGAAAGCTGGGTAGCAATCCTTATATCAGACAAATTGGATTTTAAACCAAAGACTGTAATAAAAGATGAGGAAGGGTGCTATATCATAATTAAAGGGTCTATCCAAGAAGAAGATCTAACAATTGTAAATATTTATGTCCCTAACATGGGAGCAGCCAATTATATAAACCAATTAATAACAAAATTAAAGAAACACATTGATAGTAATACAATAATTATAGGGAACTTTAACACCCCACTTACTGTAATGGACAGATCATCTAAGCAGAAGATCAACAAGGAAATAAGGGCTTTGAATGATGCACTGGACCAGATGGACTTAAAGATAATATTCAGAGCATTCCATCCTCAAGCAACAGAATACACATTCTTCTTGAGTGCACATGGAACATTCTCTAGAATAGATCACATACTGGGTCACAAATCAGGTCTCAACCAGTACCAAAAGACTGGGATCATTCCCTACATGTTCAGACCACAAGGCTTTGAAATTGGAACTCAATCACAAGAGGAAATTTGGAAAGAACTCAAATACATGGAGGCTAAAGAGCATCCCACTAATGAATTAATGGGTCAACCAGGAAATTAAAGAAGAATTTTAAAAAAATCATGGAAACAAATGAAAATGAAAACACAACTGTTCAAAACCTTTGGGATGCAGCAAAGGTGGTCCTAAAGGGCAAGTATATAGCAATACAAGCCTTTCTCAAGAAACAAGAAAGGTCTCGGGGCACCTGGGTGGCTCAGTCGTTAAGCGTCTGCCTTCGGCTCAGGTCATGATCCCAGAGTCCTGGGATCGAGCCCCGCATTGGGCTCCCTGCTCCGCGGGAAGCCTGCTTCTCCCTCTCCTCTCCCACTCCCCCTGCTTGTGTTCCCTCTCTCGCTGTGTTTCTCTCTGTCAAATAAATAAATAAAATCTTTAAAAAAAAAAGAAAGAAAGAAAGAAAGAAACAAGAAAGGTCTCAAATATACAACCTAAACTTACACCTGAAGGAGCTGGAGAAAGAACAGAAAATAAAGCCTAAAGCCAAAAGAGAAATAATAAAGATTAGAGCAGAAATCAATGAAATATAAACCAAAACAACAGTAGAACCGATCAATGAAACTAGGAGCAGGTTCTTTGAAAGAATTAATAAGACTGATGAACTCCTGGCCATGCTTACCAAAAAGAAAAGAGAAAGGACCCAGATAAATAAAATCATGAATGAAAGAGGAGAGATCACAACCAACAGCGAAGAAATACAATTATAAGAACATATTATGAGCAGTTATATGCCAAAAAATTGGGCAACCCAGAAGAAATGGATCCATTCCTAGAGATGTATGAACTACCAAAACTGAAACAGGAAGAAAGAGAAAACATGAACAGACCCATAACCAGCAAGGAAATTGAAGGAGTAATCAAAAATCTCCCAAAAAACAAGATCCAAGGTTGGATGGCTTCCCAGGGGAATTCTACCAAACATTTAAAGAAGAATTAATACCTATTCTTCCGAAGCTGTTTAAAAAAAACAAAAAAACAAAAAAAAAAAACAGAAAAGGAAGGAAAACTTCCTAACTCTTTCTAGGGGGCCAGCATTACCTTCATCCCAAAGCCAGACAAAGACCCCACCAAAAGGAGAATTACAGACCAGTATCCCTGATGAACATGGATGCAAAAATTCTCACCAAGATATTATCCAATACAGCCCAATATTAAAAGGATTATTCACCAAGACCAAGTGGGATTTATTCCTCAGCTGCAAGGGTGGTTCAACATCCACAAATCAATGTGATTGATACACTACATTAATAAAAGAAAGGACAAGAACCATACGATCCTTTCAATAGATTCAGAAAAAGCATTTGACAAAGTACAACATCCTTTCTTGATTAAAACTCTTCACAGTGTAGGGATAGAGGGAACACACTTCAATATCATAAAAGCCATATACGAAAAGCCCACAGTGAATATCATTCTCAATGGGGAAAAACTGAGAGCTTTCCCCTAAGGCCAGGAACATGGCAGGGATGTCCACTATCACCACTGCTATTCAACATAGTACTAGAAGTCCTAGACTCAGCAATCAGACAACAAAAAGAAATAAAAGGCATCCAAATCGGCAAAGAAGTCAAACTCTCAGTCTTTGCCGAGGACATGATACTCTATGTGGAAAACCCAAAAGACTCCACTCCAAAATTGCTAGAACTCATATAGGAATTCAGCAATGTGGCAGGATACAAAATCAATGCACAGAAATCAGCTGCATATCTATACACCAACAATGAGACAGAAGAAAGAGAAATTAAGGAGTTGATCCCATTTACAATTTACCCAAGACCATAAGATGCCTAGGAATAAACCTAACCAAAGAGGCAAAGGATCTGTACTCAGAAAACTATAGAACACTCATGAAAGAAATTGAGGAAGGCACAAAGAAATGGAGAAACATTCCGCGCTCATGGATTGGAAGAACAAATATTGTGAAAATGTCTATGCTACCTAGAGCAATCTATACATTCAATGCAATCCCTATCAAAATACCATCAACTTTTTTCACAGAGCTGGAACAAATAATCCTAAAATTTGTATGAAACCAGAAAAGACCCCAAATAGCCAGAGGAACATTGAAAAAGAAAACCAAAGCCGATGGCATCACAATTCTGGACTTCAAGCTCTCTTACAAAACTGTAATCATCAAGACAGTATGGTACTGGCACAAAAACAGACACATATATCAGTGGAACAGAATAGAGAGCCCAGAAATGGACCCTCAACTCTATGGTCAACTAATCTTTGACAAAGCAGGAAAGAATGTCCAATGGAAAAGAGACAGTCTCTTCAACAAATGGTATTGGGAAAATTGGACAGCTACATGCAGAAGAATGAAACCGGACCATTTCCTTAAACCATACACAAAAACAGACTCAAAATGGGTGAAAGACCTAAATGTGAGACAGGAATCCATCAAAATCCTAGAGAACACAGGCAGCAACCTCTTCGACCTCAGCTGCAGCAACTTCTTGCTAGAAACATTGCCAAAGGCAAGGAAAGCAAGGACAAAAATGAACTACTGGGACTTCATCAAGAGAAAAACCTTTTGTATAGCAAAGGAAACAGTCGACAAAACCAAAAACAGTTGACAAACAGCCGACAGAATGGGAGAAGATATTTGCAAATGTCTCATCAGATAAAGGGCTAGTATCCAAAATCTATAAAGAACTTATCAAACTCAACACCCAAAGAACAAATAATCCAAGAAATGGGCAGAAGGCATAAACAGACATTTCTCCAAAGAAGACATCCAAATGGCCAACAGACACATGAAAAAGTGCTCAACATCACTCAGCATCTGGGAAATACAAACCAAAACCACAAGGAGATACCACCTCACACCGGTCAGAGTGGCTAAAATTAACAAGTCAGGAAACGACAGATGTTGGTGAAGATGCGGAGAAAGGGGAAAACTCTTACACTGTCGGTGGGAATGCAAGCTGGTGCAGCCACTCTGGAAAACAGGATGGAGGTTCCTCAAAAAGTTGAAAATAGAGCTACCCTATGACCCAGAAATTACACTACTAGGGATTTACCCCAAAGATACAAACGTAGTGATCCGAAGGGGCACCTGCACCCCAATGTTTATAGCAGCAATGTCCACAATAGCCAAATAATGGAAAGAGCCCAGATGTCCATCAACAGATGAATGGATAAAAAAGATGTGGTATATATATATATACAATGGAATAGTACTCAGCCATCAAAAGAAATGAAATCTTGCCATTTGCAACGATGTGGATGGAACTAGAGGGTATTACGCTAAGGGAAGTAAGTCAATCAGAGAAAGACAATTATATGATCTCACGCATATGTGGAATTTAAGAAACAAAACAGAGGATCATAAAGGAAGAGAGGAAAAAATAAAACAAGACAAAATCAGAGAGGGAGACAAACCATAAAAGACTCTTAATCTTAGGAAACAAACTGAGGGTTGCTGGAGGGGAGGGGGTAGGGGAGTGGGATAACTAAGTTATAGACATTAAGGAGGGCACGTGATGTAATGAGCACTGGGTATTATATAAGACTGATGAATCACTGACCTCTACCTCTGAAATTAATAATACAGTATATATTAATTAAATTTAAATTTAAAAAATATATATTAAAAAAAGGGTTAAGTTATTCTGCCCTTCAAAAGGGCTTTTCAACTTCCCATCTGTAGCCCTAGCATTCAGAAGAATGCTAATCCTGAGAGGACTTTTAAATACTTGGTTCTTAAGAACTAGACTTTAAGAAACAAAGACTAACAGCTATGTGTAACCAGCTTATGAAAGACCACTGAAGTGTAAACCAGACCAAGTGGGACAAAATCAGGACAGAAAAGACTCAGATGGGACCAGAGTACCACTGGCTAAAGGTGACCAAATTCTCAGTGAGACAGGACTGGCAACTGATAGCAAAACCCACTTCATTTTCTTTATAGTTTGTGGTGTCTACACAGGTTGTATAAGGTCCTTACTGATCAAAGGGTGTGTTTTTAATCACTCCCAAGAAATTCCTTTGTTGTCTTCACACAGACTCTGGGTTAAAAAACAACAACAACCCTTTCAGAGGTTGTTATAAATAGACATATATCCTGGGAAGACACAGGGGCCTGTAAAAGACAAGATTCTGATGTCCAGAATGGGAAAATCCAGATTAAGAGCACCCATTTGCCAAACCTTCCAATACACAGCAGACAGACAGCACTGGGTGTGCTAATACCATCACTACCCACATATAAAAATGCACAAAACGAGTGTATTGAGCAAAGATTATTTTCTTTTCCTTCAGTGACTCTTTACTGTCCAACCTCCTAAAAAGACAGCTTTGAATGAAAACCCATGAATCTAGTTTCTGTTGGAAATTTCAATCCAAAAGATAAACGGAAACAAAGAAATTAAAAAGTTGTATTTCCATTAGCTAACCAAAGTGAAGATCTGACAAAATTATCCAGTTTGTGCAAAACTAAAAGACAAGTTATGCTTTCAAATCTATAACGTCCACACTCTCTCCAGGGCCAATTTCGCCAGGTCCCTGGACAGACTTCTGATTCCCCTGAAGCCAAGAAAACATGGAAAAGAGATGGTTACATTTTGTTCTCACATACCTATGGTACCAAAAAGAAAAAGGGGGTCGGGAGAGGTTTCCTTTTGCTGCTATGGAATTGGAAGAACTCCAAGACCCAACCCAGAGCATCTTCTTTTTTTCCCCTCAAACGTATTCCTAGTGTTTTTTTTTTTTTTTTTCTAATTTACTTTAGGTGAAATGAGAATAGCAAAACCATCTGAAAATTAAGCATGAAATGAAAACTCTGATGCTTTTATCTGCACACATGGCAGTACTGATGTGCTAATACAGTACAGTCATGAAAGCACCCCTAGATGAACTTAGGTGACTTCTTCTAATCCCTCGAAATCTGTTTATTTCCCTGAACTGGAATGATTCCTGCGGCTTTGTTTATTAGCAATTGTTTTTCAAAGTTTGGAAAAATGTAGCAAAAAAAAGCAAATGATAAAACAAGAATATCGTTCCTCTGCCAGCTATTTACAAGGCACTAAAATAAATTAAAATTTACTCTAACAATACAGAATCCCATAGTGCCTTTCATATGTTTAAAGATATTATCAGTGTGATAGAAATTTATGGGGCACTGGCTTATGGTGTTGTAAACCAAGGCTTTTTTGACCAAGTCATGAACTTGTGTTACTGAATAAAACAAAATACTCAAAAGACAGGATGGAGCCACATCTTAATTTAAAGTAGGACTAGGGATGGGGCTGTAAAAATTGAATGAAAAATTAGCCACTCCAACACAGGACTTTGAACCAGGCTGATCCATTCATGGTCATATGGCTGTTGACCAATACAAATGAATCACAGATATGCAACAATGGGAACTTCTAGTTTACCTTCCTATCGTCCTCTCACCCCACCCCATCCTATTCTCCTCTGGCTACATCTCCTGGGCTTTCGACCCTTGACTTTGCCTCCCTCTCTGGCTCCCTGCTTGCCCCTTGTACTGGCATGGGACACTGGCTTGGCACTCAATGCTCTCTAGGACTGGCTTGCACCCCACTTTGGTTCATTTTTCCCTTGTGTCTTTGGGTAGTCACCTCCCCATTCAGTGCTAGGCTCTAGATACCAAGTTCAGCTTTGGCCATCTGGCCAACACCCTGAGAGAATGACCCCAGACCACCAGGAGAGACAACTAGACAATGTGAATTAACAGTGGGCACCCAATGTTAAGGTGCCTTTACCACCCAGGTAGCTCTTCCTGTGACAAGACCACTTCAGGCAGGCTACGTTTTGACAGCAAGGTATTTTGTTCTTTGATTTCACAGCCGCTTCTCTGAGCGGGTACAAGTACAAAGGCCAAGAATCAGACCAAGCTGGTTGAGAGAAGCACGGGCAGGAATATGAGCTTCCTGTGGCTGACCTGCATCCTCTGCATCAATGTTGAGGTGGAACCTTAAAGAAATGTTCATCCCAACCCCATTTTAAAAGAGCTTCCTGGGGTGCCTGGGTGGCTCAATTGGTTGAGTGTCCAACTCTTGATTTTGGCTCAGGTCATGATCTCAGGGTCCTGAGATCGAGCCCCACGTTGGACTCCATGCTCAGTGGGGAGTCTGCTTGAGGATTCTCTTTCTTCCCCTCTCCCTCTGCCCCTCCCCCACACTTTATCTCCCCCTCAAATAAATAAATCTTTAAAAAAAAAAAAAAAGAGCTTTCCTTGTGATGTCTCAAGGGACATAAAGTATGAAAAACCTCAGAGACCGAAAAGGTATCGAGAAGTCTCAGTTAAAAAGTAAGTGTGTGGGGCACCTGGGTGGCTCAGTCAGTTAAGCATCTGCCTTCTGCTCAGGTCATGATCTCAGGGTCCTGATGTCAGGCTCCCTGGTTAATGTGGAGTCTGCTTCTCCCTCTGCCCCTCCCCCTGCTCATTCTTGCTCTCCCTCTCTCTAATAAATAGATAAAATCTATTTTAAAAAAGTGACTGTGTTAGCTAAGGTTCTCCAGAGAAACAGAACCAATAAGATGTACATATGTATAGAAAGAAATTTATTATAAGGAATTGGCTTGTGCAATTATAGAGGCTGAGAAGTCCTAAGATTTGCAGTTGGCAAGCTACAGACCCAGGAGAGCTAATGGTGTAAGTTAAACTGCAAGCCAGTTGAGACCCAAGAAATACCAGTATTTCAGTTCAGTCCAAAGGCAGGAAGAGACCAAGGTTCCAGCTCAAGGCAGGCAGACAGAAGGACCCGCTTACTCCTAAGAGGGTCAGCCTCAGCCTTTTTGTTCTATTCAGGTCTTTGACTAATTGTAGATGGCCACCCATATCTGGGAGGGCAATCTGCTTTACTCAGTCCACTGATTTAAATGTTAATCTCCTCCGGAAACACCCTCACAAATACACCTGGAATAAATATTTGACCAAATATCTGGGCACCCCATGGCCCAGGCAAGTAGACACACAAAATTAACCATCACAGGGAGTGATGTTAGAGATTACAAAAAGCAATGAGACTGCAAGGTGTCAATCCTGGCTGCACATCAGAGACACCTGGGGACTTTAAAAATAGCGGCCTGGGCCCCATCCCAGGCCAATAATCAGAATCTCTGTCAGGTGGAGTCTGACATAATTTTTAAAAAACTTTCCAATGGTCTGATATGTAGTCAGAATCTCAAAGCTCTGGACTAAAAGGAAGGAATACAATAAATGGCTGGACAAATGATGAACAGATGGAATCCAATTGCTGGTGCTAGCCTAGGAGATGAATTTTCAGTAGGTCTTCTTCAGAATGCAAGAGGGTAAGTCAATTTCTTTGGTTTTCAGCTTAAGAGGATTTTTTGGCATGGTGTGGAAAAGTATCTTGGAAAGAGTATGGGCTTCAGGGTCTGAAAGACTTAGGTTCAATCCCACCTCTACCACACAGTTATTCAACCTCTTGCAACCTCCCATTTCCTAACTGGTAAACTAGGGATAATGATGATACTCTTAGAAGGTCAGCACAGTGTCTGGCCCTGATAGGATACCATCAAAGGTCATTCTCTTCCTCTAAACTTAGCAGGGATCAAGTATTATTAAAACCTGAGAACCAAAAACGTGACTGTCATACATGTAATCCCATCTGTGTTTTCAATAAATAAATAATACATCACATACCACATCTCCTTTAGCAATCTTTCTTTTCAATCACTATCTTGTACCAAAAACTCCTGTGGTTCATAAACAGAAAAAAAGATGTCAGATTTTGAACTTGAAAAGGAATGAATGAGGGATTAAACTTGAATTATTCATAGCTGTCTCAAAGTTGAAACTCTCCAAGGAATTAAAGTATTGCCAAGTATTGAGAAAAAGAAAAAGAAAAAAGAAACAGGGAAAGTAAAAGGGAAGAAAAAGATTAAGATGATTTAAATCAAATTTCAGGGACAGAAAATAGGTCTAAAATCTGTAATGTGCACAGAGCTCCTCAAAAAATAATTTTGCCACAACTTATTTCACACTAAAATAGAGCTGAAATGCCTAACTCAGAAATTACTGTGTTTGATGATTATTATCAGTTTATTAATCTTAAATAGAGTCAATGATTTTTCAAAACTGAAAGAATATTATTTGGATATTCTGCCAGCAAACAAATGTTTTAAGTTCTTAAAGAAATGTCTCCTTTCAGGGCGCCTGGCTGACTCAGTCTGTGGAGCATGTGACTCTTGATCTTGGGGTTGTTTGAACCCCACACTGGGTATAGAGATTACTTAAAAATAAAATCTTAAAAAAAGAAAAAGGAAAAGAAATGTCTCCTTTCCCCAGAATGCAAGCATTCCTATAAAGAGTAGCAATGGATTATTGTACTTATGATTTTGTACATATTTATTTCCTTATAGAATCAATATTATATTGTAGGCACAACTTATATAGTAATACTAGAACAGTTAACATTGCAGGATCTCTCACTAATTTGATCTTATAGGTATTATAGGTATAGGACTCCTCTCTACATTTATACACAAAAACCACACCTATATGAACATGTTTCACCTAACTGAAAACTGATGTGGAGTTGCATGGGATTTACTAGGTATGCACAT
The DNA here is from genome assembly GCF_002201575.2 of Neomonachus schauinslandi. Taxonomy (NCBI): domain Eukaryota; kingdom Metazoa; phylum Chordata; class Mammalia; order Carnivora; family Phocidae; genus Neomonachus; species Neomonachus schauinslandi. Next base: position 49,989,052 of record NC_058416.1, read on the forward strand.
GCACAAGAAGCAGGAAAGGTCATCTCTATCCCGGTTAAGCTAACAAGCTGACTGAGGCATGTGGTGGGAGAAAAATGTGGGCAAAACTGGCTTCAAATCCTAAGCTGCGTGATCTGGAACAAGTTACTTAATTTCTCTGAACTTCAGTTCTCAATCTGCAAATCAGGCTTAATAATACCCTCCCTGTAGTGTTATTTTGAGGATTAAGTGAAATTATGCATAAAGTGCCAAGCAGGTGTGGTAGATACTTTTCCTCTTACATAAATCTGAGAAACAAACGTTTTCCACAGGTGGTTTGGTGTCCTTCTGGTTTGTGAAGTGGTGCTGCATGCTCATACAATATTGAGCTTAAAAACCAAGCTGACTAAAAATGAGAGCTCCAGGACTCACAACTTCCAGGAAGACAAAGTGGACACATGTTCTCCCATTTCTCCCACTAAGTAAAACTAAAACCATACACATCAGATATTAAACAAATGTAAGACTCTGAAAGGTGAAGAGAAGAAGGCAGACTAGTTAGAGATCTCAGGACACGTAGAACAACACAGTGGTAAGTTGTTCTTATTTCTTTGCATGTCAAATACCCCAACAAAAGCCTGCTTTCTCAAGGAAAGGGGCAGCCTCAAAAGGTAGTAAACTTTTAAATTAATGAATGCTATGCTCCAGCTAAACACCATACAAAAACAATTGTGGCCCAGCCTCCACGTATGCCAGCAAAGCCCAGGTGGGGAGCTTAGACTTCCACCTCTGTGAGGCTGTAATGAGGTTCCCAAATACCCCCACTGGGGTGGTGTCAGAGAATGCCCAGTTGAGAGTCAGGACTTTCACTATGCCCTACTGATAATGAGGCCACCCTGCCTACATGTGTCAGAGGAGAACCTCCACCCCTGCTCAGCAATAATGCTTAATAATGAGCAATAATAATAATGAGCAATAATAATAATGAGCAATAATGACACCCCTCATGTGTCAACAAAGGTTCAATAGGGGACCTGCACATCTACCTCTACCAAAATAGTAATGAGGCAATGCCCACCCCTTCCCCTGCCAAGGCCCTGAGAAAGCTTAAAACAGAGTGTTTCAGTAAGATCCAGAGTCTCATAAAATAACATGAAAATATCCTAATTTCAATTAAAATCACTTGTCATACCAACAAACAGAAAAATCTCAAACTCAGTAAAAAAATGACAATCGATAGATGCCAGCACTGAGATGACAAGAGATTTTAGGATTACCGGGCAAAGATTTTAAAACAGCCATGATAAATTGCCTCTATGAGCAATTACAATTACATTTCAAACATGAAAAAATTAAAAACTTAGAAAAGAAATACAAAGTTTCAGTGAAAAAGCAGATGACCTAAAGAAGAATAAAATGGAAACTTCAACCAAAAAAAAGTACAATAACTAAAATAAAAAGCTCATTGGAAGGGCTCCACAGCAGAATGGAGGGAACGAAGGAATGAAACAAGAAATTGGAAGACAGAAGAGTAAAAATTACCCAATCTGAATAGAGGGAAAATAGATAAAAAAGAAAATTAACAGAACCTCAGGAACCTGTTAGGAAATCTAACACTCATGTCCTCAGAGTCCTGGAAGGAAAAGTGAAAGAAGGAGGAGCTAGAAAAGTACATGAAGAAATAATGGCTGTGGAAACTTCTCAAATTTGGCAAGAGACATAAACCTACAAGTGCAGAAGCTGAGCGAATCCCAAACAGGAGAAAGCCAAAGAATTCTATGCCAACACACATCATCATTAAACTTCTGAAAATAAAAGGCAAAGAAAATATTATGAAGGCGGGAAGAGAGAAACAACACTTTACCTACAGGGGGAAAGAAATTCAAACGGTGGCTTTCTTGTCAGAGAATACGGTGGTGGGAATGAGATTTTTCAAGAGCTGAAAGAAAACAACTGTGAGTACACAATCCTGTACCTTGCAAAAACATACTCTAGGAAGGAAGGGAGAAATTAAGACATTCTCAGAGGAAGGAAAACCAAGAAAAGTTGTGACTAGCAGATCTATTCTGAAAGGATAGCTAAAGAAAGTTCCCTACACAGAAAAGAAGACACGGTGGAATGTCAAGAAGGAAGAGACAGTAAACAAAAATAGGGATAAATGCAATAGACTTTTCTCTTCCTTTGGAGTTTTCTAAATTATGTTTGATGGTGAAGCAAAATGAACAAAACTACTTGATTTGGTTCAAAATGTGTGGATGAACTATTTAAGACAAGTGTATTATAAATGGAGGAAGGTAAAAGGAGGTAAGGTACTTCACTTGAATTGGTAAAAAGAAAACAGCAGTAGGCTGTGATAAGTTATGTAGATACATAATGTAGCACCTAGAGCAACCTCTACAAGAAAGCTATCCAAAGAGATACGCTCAAAAACATTATGGATAAATCAAAATGGAATTCTAAAAAAATGTTCAGCTAACCCACAGGAAGGCAAAAAAAAAAAAAAAAAAAAGAGAAAAAAAAAACAGAGATCTAAAAAATAGAACAATGACCAAAAAAATAAAACAGTTGACTTAAGCCCTAACATATCAATAAATGTTTTAAGGGCAAACAGTCTAAATAAATCGATTAAAAGAGAATGGCAGAACAGATTTAAAAATGTGACTCCAGTATATGTTGTCTACAAGAAACTCATTTCAAAACAGCAATATAGGAAGGTTGAAATTACAAGGATGGAAGAAGATATATCAGGTAAACATTAATCAAAGGAAAGCAGGAGTGGTTATATTAATATCAGATAAGGTAGACTGCAAAGGAAATAAAATGACCAGAGACAGAGAGGGACACTACAAAACGATAACAAGGTCACTCCAACAAAACATAGGAATCCTAAATGTAAATGCACCAAACACCAGAACTGCAGAATAGGTGAAGCAAAAACTGATAAAACTGAAAGGAGAAATAAACAACTTTAGAATTATAGTTGAGGAATTCAACACCATTCTTTCAAAAATTTGTTGAAATGGATTTTCAACAGAGAATCAGCAGGACGTAGAAGAGATCAATGCCATCAACAACCAACAGGATCTAATTATAATTTATAGAACACTCCACCCAACAACTGCTGGATACGCATTCTTTACAAGTGCCCACAGCACATCGACTGAAACAGACCAAAGCCTGAGCTATAAAACAAACATCATCAATTTAAAAGAGTTGAAATCATACCAAGTGTGTACTCTAATCACCATGGAATCAAATAGAAATCAATAACAGAAAGATAACAGTAAACTTTCCAAACACTGACACTAAATAACAACCTGCTAATGAATCCATGGGTCAAAAAGGAAATCTCAGGGAAATAAATACATTGAACTGATGAAAATGAAAATACAACATATCAACATCTGGGATGTTGCTAACTCAGTGCTGAGAAGGGAAATATATAGCACTAAATGCATATATTAGAAGAAAAGAAAAGTCTCAGATCAATAATCTAAGCTCCTGCTCAAGAACCTACAAAGAAACAGAATAAACCCAAAGCATGCAGAAGGAAGGAAATAATAAAGATAAGAGCAGAAACCAATGAAAATTGAAATGCAAAAACAGTAGAGTAAATAGTAAAACGGAAAGTTGGTTCTTTGCAAAGATAATAAAATTGACAAACCTTCAGTAGGACTGACAAAGGAAAAAATATGTGAAGTACCAGTATCAGAAAAAAAAGGGATATCACTATAGACCCTACAGACATCAAAAGGATAATAAAGGAATATTAAGAACAATTCTACATGAATACATTTGACAACTTCTATGAAATGAACAAATTCTTCAAAAACCCCACAAACCACCACGACTCACCCAACATGAAATAATTTAAGTAAGCCTATATGTATTAAGAAAAATAAATTCATAATTTAAAAACTCCCAAAAGGGAGTAGAGGAATTGAAATAGCTAAAACAATTTTGAAAAAGAATAATCAAGTCAGAGGAATCAGTTTACCCTATTTCAAGACATAACTACAGTAATCAAGACTATAGTGAATAGGCAATTAAGAACAGAGATCCCAGGGCGCCTGGGTGGCTCAGTCGGTTAAGCGACTGCCTTCGGCTCAGGTCATGATCCTGGAGTCCCGGGATCGAGTCCCGCATCGGGCTCCCTGCTCGGCGGGGAGCCTGCTTCTCCCTCTGACCCTCCCCCTGCTTGTGTTCCCTCTCTCGCTGTGTCTCTCTCTGTCAAATAAATAAAATCTTTAAAAAAAAAGAACAGAGATCCCAGAAAGAGACCCACACAAACATGACCAATTTATTTTTGATAAAGGTATAGAAACCATTCAACAGAGGAATGACAGCATTTTCAACAAATGGTGCCAGAGTAATTAGACATCCACAGGCAATTCTCATACCTTATATAAAACTTGAATGCATCACAGACTTAAATATAAACAAAAAACTTACAGACCCCCCCCCCAAAAAAAAACCAAAAACAACCCAGAAGAATATCTTTAGGATCTCCAGCTAGGGAAAGAGTTCTTAGACTTGACACCAAAAGCATAATAAATAAAAGAAAAAATTGATAAATTGAACCTCACCAAACTTAAAAACTTTGCCTTTGAAAAAACTCCTGTTAAGGAGCTGAAAAGACAAGATAGAGAGAGGGAGAAAGTATATGCAAACCATACATTCAAACAAAGAATTAGTATAGAATAAAGAACTTGCAAAAATTCAAGCAAAAAAGCAAATAATTCAGTTGGAACACAGGCAAAAGAGACAAAGAGACATTCTGCCAAAAAGATAAACAGATGTCAAGTAAGCACATGAAAAGATATCCAACATCATCAGCCATTAGAGTAATATAAATTAAAACCACAATGATATACCACTACAGACCCATCAGAATAGCTAAAATAAAAAATAGTGATACTAACAAATGCTGGTGAGGATGTGGAATGTAACTGAGGAATGTAAAATAGTGTGGCCACTCTGAAAAAAAGTTTGGTAGTTTCTTAAACAACTACCAAACGCACATATGCAAATACTATATGATCCAGCAATTGCATTCCTTGGCATTTATCCCAGAAAAATATGTTCATACAGAAATCTGTAAATGAATGTTTATAGCAGCTTTATTCATAACAGCCCCAGACTGGAAACAACCCAGATGTCCTTCAATGAATGAATGACAATCCCATGGAATACTACTCACCAATAAAAAGGAACAAAGTACTGATACATGCAATAATCTTAGGGAGGCTACAGAGAATTATGCTCAGTGGTGGGGCGGGGGGAGAGCCATCCATGAAAGGTTGTATATTGTATAATTCTATTCATACATTTCTTGAAATGACAGAACTACAGAAATGGACAACTGATTACTGGTTGCCAGGGGCTAAGAGAAGGTAGAAGGGAGGGAAGTTAGTAAAGCTATCTATCTATAAGGGAAACATCCAGAACCTTGTGACAATGGACATTTTCTGAATCTTGACTCTACCAATGCCAATATCCTGGTTGTGATATTGTCCTACAGTTCCGTAAGATGGTACCGTTGGGGGAAACTGGGTAAAGGATATACAGGATTACTCTGTATTATTTCTTACAACTGCATAAGAACTTACAATGATTTCAAAGAAAAATTTAATTAAAAAATTTAATGCTCCAGAGGTGACTTGCAAACTGGTAAAGAAAGTAAGCAAAAGCAAAATACAACAAGCAAAAAACAAACTCTCATGCAAACGCTGACCCTTAAAGAGAGAAGAGCTTTTAGTTATTAACTAGTCTGATTTCTTAATCTGAAGATAAGAAATGGAGGCCCAGGGAAATGGAATAATTAGCAGAGCTTTTCTGGATAAATGTGCAATAACATGGAGGTTTATTCAGTTGTCTGTCATAGTGACATATGAACCTAATTACACTGCAATTCACATCTGTCTTTCTTCAACTACTCAATACTCTGTTGTTGAATATGTTAGGCTTAAAATAAGTTGGACTGAAGAAAAATAAATAAGAAATGATAATCAACAGCACTAGTTCCTGGTCAGGCTACTGATTTTCACTGTCCTCAAATGAGTTATCATCATGCTAGTAGATGTGGGTGAAAGATTTGTAGGGTGGAGCAATGACTTTTTAAAACTCTTTCTAGATTCTCCAGTTCCTTTTTTTTTTTCCTTAAAAAAACCAAAAGGTCCAACAGATCAAGTTTCAAAACTAACATGTTACATGTATTGACCCACAAAAAATTAGTTTGAGAATTGTTTCATCGAAAAGCAAAAGCAAACTGAAAATAACAAAGACCAGACAGGAACATCTAGGGAAGTACTCATCATATGCTGGTTATTGTAGGTGATTCAAACATTAAACAGAACTGGGTTTCATGAGATTATCTGATGTGGAGGGAAAGAAGAAAAGAAAGATGAATAAGGTCAGATGTTGAAAAGAGATGTAATGAGAGAGTCACTATCATATCTTTGAGTTACAGTCTTTCTCTAACTGCTCTCCCAACATTTTACTTAAATATCTTGTTATTACATCCTATGAGAATTTCACACGTCATTTAAAGTGGCTTCTGTGCCTCCTCTCTGGTAGGGAATCTCTTCTGTTAGGAGCAGGAAGATAACTGCAAATTTCTATCCACATGATGAGGCTCTGAGACTCTTCCATGCCCTGCTGTGCATACTTTTCTTGAATGTGTCCTGGGGAAGTACCAGCTCTAGAGAAGACTGAAGTCCTTAATCAGAGGGTAGATCTTCTGATCTACCAATCAGAGTGATAGATCTCTTAAAGTTTTAAAATAATAATAATAATAATAATAAAACTAAAGTTAGAAAACTCATCTTGCCCTACATTCTGAACAGCACAAGATAAAGTTTGGTAAATTAATTGAGGAATTACAGAAAAAGAACGGAGGAAAAGGATTTTCCAGGTAGAGGTTCCAGCATGTGCAAAGTCATGGATGTACAGGAAAGCATGCCCAGTCTAAAGAACTGCGGTAATTAAGAATAGTTCATTACTTTTACATGTATTTGTTGAGCACCTGGGCCAGTCACTGTTTGAAGGGTTACAGTGGTGACAACAGACAAGGTCCCTTCTCCATGAACTTGCCTCTGACATGGAGTATGGGGGTGGGGAAGAGATGCACAATAAACAAATAAAGTAACATGAAAATATCAAATAGTACTACACAGAGACTCAAAGGGACTACTTTTAGATTGGGTCCTTCAGAAGTCAGGAGGTGAACAGGTCATCTAGACAGAAAATAAGGAAACATCAGTCTTAACAACATGTTAGACCAGATGGACCTAACAGATATACACAAAACATTCCCTCTGAAAGCAAGAGAACACCCACCAGGATAGATCATATCTTAGGCCACAAAGCAAGTGTTAATAAATTTAAGAAGAACTGAAATAATATCAAGCATCTTTTCTGACCAAAATGGCATGAAATTAGAAATTAATTACAAAAAACTGGAAAATTCACAAATACGTGAAGATTAAATAATGTGCTACTGAACAACCAATGGGTTGAAGAAAAAATAAAAAAAAATACCTTGAGACAAATAAAAATGGAAATACAACATACCAAAATTTATGAGATACAGTAAAAGCAGTTCTAAGAGGGACATTCATAGCAATGAACGCTACCTCAAAAAACAAGTAAAATCTCAAATAAACAACCTAACTTTATACCTCAAGGAACTAGATAAAGAAAAACAAAGTACAAAGTTGGTAGAATAAAGGAAATAACAAAGATCAGAGCATAAATAAATAAAAATAGAGACTTAAAGATAATAGAAAAGACCAATGAGACTAAGAGCTGGTTCTTCAAGAAGATAAAATTGACAAACCTTTAGCTAGACTCACCAAGAAAAAAAGAGAGAGGACTCAAGTGAAATCAGAAATGAAGAAGACATTACAACTGCTACCACAGTAATACAGAGGATTGTAAGAGACTACTATGAATGATTATATACCAACAAATCTGACAATCTAGAAGAAATGACTAAATTCCTAGAAACATACAACTTACCATGAAGAAACAGAAAATCTGAACAGATTAAATACTAGTAAGGAAATTGAGTCAGTAATCAAAATCATCCCAATGAAAAAAGTCCAGGACCAGAGAGCTTCACTACTGAATTCTACCAAACATCCAAAGAAGAATTAACATCAAGCATTCTTCAACTCTTCCAAAAAAGAGAGGAGGAGAGAATACTTCCAAACTTATTTTATAAGGCCAGCATTACCCTGATACCAAAACCAGACAAGTAGGGCACACATACACACACACACAAAATTACACATCAATATCCCTAGTGAACATAAATGTAAAAATCTTCAATAAAATGTTAGCAAACTGAATTCAACAATATATCAAAAACGATCATACACCATGATTAAGTAAGATTTATTCCAGGAATGCATGATGGATGGTTCAACATCCACAAAAATCAATCACTGTGATACACCAAATAAAATGAAGGATAAAAATCCTATGATCATCTCAGTAGATGCAGAAAAGCATTTGACAAAATTCAACAATAAAAAACTCTCAACAGTAAGGATAGAGGGAACATACCTCAGTATAATAAAGGCCACATATGACGAGCCCACAGCTAACATTATACTCAATGGTAAAATGCTGAAAGCTTTTCCTCTAAGATCAGGAATAAGACAAGGATGTCCACTCTGACTACTTTATTCAATGTATCCAAGCCAGGGCAATTAGGCAAGAAGAGGAAATAAAAGGCATCCAAATTGGAAAGAAAGAAGAAAGCTGTCATTATTTGCAGATGACATGATATTATATATAGAAAACACTAAAAACTCCACCAAAAAAGTGTTAGAACTAATGAATAAATTCAATAAAGTTGCAGGATACAAAGCCAATATAAAAAAAATCTGTTCCATTTCTGTACAGTAATAACAAACTATTAGAAAAAAATTAAGAAAACGATCCCATTTATAATAGCATCAAAATGAATAAAATATTTAGGAATAAATTTAACCAAGGAGACGAAAGAGTTGTACACTGAAAAAATGAAAGAAATTAATGGACATAAATGGAAAAATATTCTGTGTTCATGGATCCAAAGAATATTGTTAAAATGTCCATACTAAAAATAAATAAGTAAATAAATAAATTGTCCATCCTACCCAAAGCAATCTACAGAGTCAGTGCAATCTCCCATCAAAATTCCAATGGCATTTTCCACAGAAATAGAACAAACAATACTAAAATTTGTGTGGATCCACAAAAGACCCAAATAGCCAAAGCAATCTTGAGAAAGAACAACAAAGCTGGAAGCATCATGCTCCCTGATTTCAAACTATATTATGAAGCCACAGTAATCAAAACAGTATGGTACTGACATAAAACAGACACAAAGATAATACATGTGCAGATTTATTTTTTTATTTTTTTATTTCTATTTTATTTCTTTTTTTTTAAATTTTTATTTTATTTCTGGTATGAAGTAAACCTGCACATGTGGTCAGTTATGACAAAGGAACCAAGAATATACAATTGGAAATGAACAGTCTCTTCAATAAATAATTGGGATGGATGGATGATTGGGCAAACTGAACAGCCATATGCAAAAGAATGAAACTGGACCAGTATCTTACACCATACACAAAAATTAACTCAAAACAGTTTAAAAACTTGAATATAAGATCTGAAACCATAAAAATCCTAGAAGAAAACATAGGTATAAGGTCCTTGACATAGGTCATGATTTTTTTAATCTGACACCAAAACCAAAAGTAAACAAGTAGGACTACATCAAACTAAAAGCCTTTGCACAGTGAAGGAAACCATCAGCAAAATAAAAAAGCAACCTATGGAATGGGAGAAAGTATTTGTAAATCATATGTCTGATAAGGGGTTAAAATATATAAAGAACTCCTATAACTCAATAACAAAACAAAAAACACAAAAAATCTGATTAAAAAATAGGCAGAGAATCTAAATATTTTCCCAAAGAAGATACAAAGATGGCCAGCAGATATCATGAAGAAAATACAAATCAAAACTGCAATAAGATAAAACACCTCACACCTATTAAAATGGCTATTATCAGAAAGACAAGAAATAACGAGTGTTGACGAGGCTGTGGAGAAAAGGGACCCTTATACACTGTTGCTGGGAATGTAAACTGGTGCAGCCACTATGGAAAACAGTATGGAGGTTCCTCAAAAAATTAAAAATAGAACTACCATATAATCCAGCAATTCTATTTCTGGGTAGTGTATGTGCGTGTATACACACACACATACATTATTATTCAGCCATAAAAAAGAATGAAACCTTGTCATTTGCAACAACATGGATGGACCTTGAGGGCATTATGCTAAGTATAATAAGTCAGAGAAAGATAAATACCATATGATCTCACTTACTTATGGAAGCTAAAAAAAACAAAAAACAAACAAAATCAAGCTCACAAAATCAGAGAATAGACTGGTAATTGCCAGAGGCAGGGAGTGTAGGTGGGAGAAATAGATAAAATGTGTCAAAAGGTAGAAAATTCTAGTTATAAAATAAATACATCATGGGCATGTAATGTACAGCACAGTGCCTATAGTTAACAACACTGTATCACATATTTGAAAGTTGCTAAGAGAGTAAATCTTAAAAGTTCTCATCACAAGAAAAAATGTAACTACATAAGGTGATGCATATAAACTACTTCATTTGTGGTGATCATTTCCCAATGTATAAAAATATCAAATCATTAAGTTGTACATCTGTAACTAATATAATGTCATATGTCAATTATACCTTTAAAAAAAATCCTTGAAATAATAATTTATTTTTTAAAGATTTTATTTATTTATTTGAGAGAGAGAGAGAGAGCATGAGCAAGGGGCGAGGCAGAGGGAGAGTGAGAAGCAGACTCCCTGCTAAGCAGGGAACCCTATGTGGGGCTCGATCCTAGGACCCTGAGATCATGACCTGAGCCGAAGGCAGATGCCTAACCGGCTGAGCCACCCAGGTGCCCCAATAATAATAATAATAATTTAAAAAGGAGTCAGGAGGTTATTATTAAGCTGAGGTCTGAATGACAAGGAGCTAGTCATACCAAGATCACTGGGAAGAAGGAATAGCTACTGCAAAGATCCCAACACAAGTAGAAGCTTGAGAGAAAGAGGGTCACTGTAGCAGTAGGGAAGGAATGTGGAACTAGAAAATGTATCCTGTAGGTACAGCCAACAGTTAGAAATATTGCTTACACCTAAATGGAAAAATGGAAATGTTGATTAATGTTGTTTCAGCTGAAAAAATAATGAAATAATTTATTTCCTAGTCTCTATGACAACTATAGATGTAGGGACCATATTGGATCCACCCAAATATTCATCAACATAGGTTCAAACCTGGGTTCCAAACTCCCCCTTGTCTTCTGCCTCCCCTACCCTAGAACATGGCCACAGCTGAACCATGTTTCCAAGGCCATTGACAACATGTCTAACTGACGTGAGCAGAGACCTGTCTTGCCCTTCCTTCTGGCCAGTAGGAGATCTTGTGGGATATGGACATGGTAGAGGGTCTAAGATGGTGGAGCTAAGTTCATTACTATCAGCATCAGAACCATGATTAACAGAGAAATTTCACTCCTAAGGCCTGTTGCTGTCAGCAAATTCCAAGAAACACTGGTCATTACTATAGCAACTGATTTCACATGCATCAGGAGAAATCATAACAGTATTAGCTTTTCCTGGAAACAGTCAAATTTGAAACTGCCTGCAATTAGAGTGTTCCCCATTTCCTCTAATGATGCTGGCGCTGCCCCCGATCTTGGTGCCTTTCTCTAACTGCTGTGGATTATTCAGTCCTCTGGGGCCTCCATTTTTGTCCCTGAAGAGGCTGGTCCTGCTCTTAAGCCATTTGTATACTGTTCTAAGCCTCCAAAGGCCAAGAAACTGGTGTATGGGTGTGGGGGAGTGAGGATCCAAGAAGCAGAAATGACAGGATTCAGAATTTAAAGTTCTGGGCTTTAGCACCAGCTCTACCCGTCAGCCATGTGACCCATAAGCAGTTTACTTAACCCCTCTGTACTTCTGTTTCCTCATCTGAAAAATGGTGCTATTAACAAGACCTTTCATGAGATCAGCATATGGAATAAAGAAGACAGGAAATGTGAAAATACTGTGTAAGTATAAGAGCTGTGCAAACACCAAGTATTTGCCTGAAGCAAAAGATCTTTTCTTCATTTCAGGAAATTAACATCCAAAATAATGAAATTTATTAAAAGTCCTTATTATAGCCTTTGGCTTACTTCTACCTATATTAAGGAATTCAAAGAAGCCATCAGTGAAACGTATACAGCTAACCTAATTCTGGTCCTTCCTCTGCCACCATGAAGCCATGTGATGTGGGACACTTAGCCATTCAGAGCCTCCACTTCCTCATCTACAAAATGAAGATAATAATACCCAAGGACAGATACAGGGATCAGATTATATATCTTAAAATTCTCTGGAAAATATCCACCAAGTGCAAAGATATACATTTCAATATCCTAATACACACTGCATATATCTTCATGTATCTTAGGAGATTACCAAATCATAATTTGAGTTTGAAGTCAAAATTTTTTCCATCAAAAGGTCAACAATCTTCATAAAGAAAGAACTCTGAAATGAGCTACAGCTGAATATCTACCTTTTGAAGGCATGTACAGAGGGAGATAAAATAATCTCCTTTTTGTAGATATACAAAATGCCACGTGGTAGACTAGAGATAACCACAGATTCCTTACTATTCCTCCAACTGACAGGTGAAGTCTCTGTCCTCTCTGCTGGAATCTGCAGGGTTGGGTGTGGGTATCCCTGTGAAAAATTAACCAACTTAACCAATATGGCAAAAAGAAGGCCGTACTATGCCAATTTCCAGGCTAAGCCTTAGACTCACACTTTCTGACTCTTGAAGACTTGTTCTTAGAGCCCTGCTCTACCATGTAGGAAGGCTACCCTGAGGCTGCCGTTCTGTGAGGAAGCTCACCCTAGCCACTTGGGAGAGACCATATGAAGAGACAGAGAGCTGCCTGGGCGCCCCAAGCCTTGGAGTTCCCAGCCATTCCTGTCATCCCTGCTGAAATCCGAGGATGGTGCTGCAGAGGCAAGCTGTACTGAATCCTGGACCCACAGATCAGAGATATAAGAATAATAAATTGCTTTATGCCATTAAGTTTTGGAGTGGCTTGTTTCACAGCAAATTATAACTGGAAAATCATCCAAACATGAAATGATAAAATATTTAATGGTAATTTATGAGTGTGTGTCACTAAAATGAAATTTCAGCCCCACAGTTGCTTCAGTCCTAGGAGAGGAAAACATTTTCCTATGGCTAGCTGCCAGTGAAAGTCTGAGAAATTATGGCAAACTGGAATAATTCCTCAGTATTTCCAAGTACACTGAAAAGGGGAAAAGCCTCATTAAGTTTTGTAAAACAACAAAATCTATATAGGCTAAATCTCTTCTGCAGAAATCCAAAAAAAAAAAAAAGAAGAAGTCTAAAAGTCTAATAAAAGCCCTCAAAAAGTTTTTTGGTGAGGGGAGGAGGGTTCTGGATTGCCCACCAAGGTCGAGGTTAAACTTGATATCGGACAGGAAGATAGGACTGTATAATACTGTACCATTCATTCAAAATCATGTAGACCACTACAGGCAAATCACTTTAGAACATATTTGGCAAATAATCGTGGAACTCCATAAAAGGTAACTAAGAAAGATTCAGACAAATATGCTAAACTCATTTGTATTGTATATATTTTTTATTTTTTATACATTATGATGTTTTGACATTTCAAAAACCCTTTCTAGCTGAAGAGAGACTGCCCCTCCTGGGACCAGTCAATTCTTAGAGATAGCAAAGGGCCCAGCTGGGAGCATGCCTTTGATATGCAAACCAACCCAAATCCAGAGCTAGACCGCCTCAATCTTCCCTTCACCCAGGACACAATATCCCTCTGCCTTAACCATCCCAAGGCCAGGTACCAGACAACTAGAGACCATCTCCATCATCTAAATCCTATTCCAACTAGCCAATTCTATTTATCCTGTCCTGTCTTTCCTTTCCCTCAGACACCCAAATAAAGGCTGTGGCCTTATTTTACCATGCCATAACCAACATGGACATTCTTAGAACATCAATCAAAGGGTACGTGTTCAAAGACTTAGCTGAGGTCAAGTGTACCTGGGGGGAATTTGGGACAGGTGAGATTACACTAGTTTAATGACCATGGAATTACAGAGAAGTTTTTGTCTGCACCAAGACCTACAGCCTTCTGACCGGTACACTGATGTCAGTGAGGCCTGGTCTGGGGACGCAGATGGGTCAGCACATCTCCCATTATAGTTCGAAAACCACCCCAGGAACCATAACAGTAAGAGAAGGATAAGTCATGCCACCTTCCTTACAAAGGAGAACAGCTGAGAGACAGAACAGAAACTTAGCTGCATAATTCCGAAGTTCAGTTTCTCATGTCATCTAGCAGAAAAAAAACTACATGGCTTTCCAAGTACCTACTTCAATTAGTTCCTATAAATGAAATATCTAAATGGTTGTATAGTTTTAAAAAGTGTATACAGGGCACCTGGGTGGCTCAGTTGGTTGAGCGTCTGATTCTTGATTTCGGGTCAGGTCATGATCTCAGGGTCATGAGGTTGAACCCGGCATGGGGCTCTGCACTCTGTGGGGAGCCTACTTGAGATTCTATCTCTCCCTCTCCCTTTTGCCCACCCCCCACCCCCGCTCATGCTCTCTAAAATAAAATAAAATAATAAATAAAATAAATAATAAATAATAAAATAAAATAATAAATAATAAAATAAAATAAAATAATAAAAAAATAAAAAGTGTATACAGCTTTGAGCTGTTCAGGGCTGCCTACCTTCTGAAAATGAAGCCTGTCTCTATTGCTGAGTTATGAAAACTATATATTAAGATTATAAGGATACACTTTACTAGAAATACAAGATAAAATTGAACCCTCTTGCCTGGTGATATAAGCCAAATATGTTTTATTAATTACCCACGTTAGGGCGACTGGGTGGCTCAGTCATTAAGCATCTGCCTTTGGCTCAGGTCATGATCCCGGAGTCCAGGGATCGAGCCCTGCATCGAGCTCCCTGCTCTGTGGGAAGCCTGCTTCTCCCTCTCCCACTCCCCCCTGCTTGTGTTCCCTCTCTCACTGTGTCTCTCTCTGTCAAAAAATAAATAAAATCTTAAAAAAAAAAAACCCACGTTAGTAGACAGCAAATGGCAAAAAAGCGTATAAATGTATGTCTCAGTTCTACCACGATTGTTCTATTTTTCTCTACTATCACCAGAAATCAGATTTCATATCTTCTAAACATCCAAAAACAGTGCCTTCCTTTTTCTATAGTGTATACAATTTAACTGAGGTCTTCTATTCTTTTTACAGATCCTCTACATTCTCCATTGCTCATCTTCTGCCGGTAGGTTGATGAAGCAGGAGGTAAACATGGACAAACAGGAGGCAAACCCAAAGGAATGCAGGAGAAATTTGGAGGTGTAATTAAAAGAATTACATGTCTGCCTTTTCGTGCCTTTAATTTAGGAAGTCAGTGGCTTAAATCACGTACTTCACAGCATGAGTAATGCACAGAACGTCTGTGCGGTAGCCACATTTAAAAGGACTCTCTGCCACCCAGACTGAAGTTGAGTGGCTCTTTCTTCACTTGATCAAAATACTCAAGTGATTCCAATAACTGACTACTGATGGTAATCTTATCTAGA
This sequence comes from Neomonachus schauinslandi, assembly GCF_002201575.2. Taxonomy (NCBI): domain Eukaryota; kingdom Metazoa; phylum Chordata; class Mammalia; order Carnivora; family Phocidae; genus Neomonachus; species Neomonachus schauinslandi. The sequence goes on from NC_058416.1 coordinate 50,004,766, forward strand.
CATTCCTGCCATTGGAATCTTTCTACCAGCTTCTTCAAATGGAAGCCAAGCTGCCATTTAAGCATTTTTAAATATTGCCAACTCATTTCCTAGATGAGGGGCCAAGAAAGGGTTTCATGCATTTGGGTCATGCCAGCTGGATTGGGGTTAAAAGTTCTCACTCATCATGTCTGTTTCTGGACATCAAGCTCCAGGACAGGCCAAATGACTGTGGTTGAGCCACTGGATTATTGTCTCTTTTCCCTGTATGGTCTCGTTAGTTCTTCTGTTGATCCAGCAAACCAGCTGTTGTGTGGTTTGTATACTCACAGGGCTGTAAGTATAAAGGCTTTTCAGGCCATCAGGCCTGTCCAGCCCTTCAGGTTAGCAGGTCACCAGGGTTTTCTTGCCAGGCCACTGGCCTTTGTGCAGGCAGCAGATAAACCCTAGGAACACCTACGAACAGGTGTAATACTATGTTACTCTACATAATACTATGCTATTTGCTAACAGCGGGTAGCTAATTTGGGGCCATTTTGTTTTTAAAATTGGAAAATATATTTATCAACAGCAACCCAAAACTATTCCTTTATTTATTTTTTTTTAAAGATTTTATTTATTTATTTGAGAGAGAGAGAGAGAGAGAGCACATGAGAGGGGGGAGGGTCAGAGGGAGAAGCAGACTCCCCGCTGAGCAGGGAGCCCAATGCGGGACTCGATCCTGGGACTCCAGGATCATGACCTGAGCCGAAGGCAGCCGCCCAACCAACTGAGCCACCCAGGCGCCCCCTATTCCTTTATTTCTGACGGCTTCCTGCCGTGATAGACCCTGATGATGTCCTCTTTTTCCTAAGTCTTCAATTCAATTTCTTTATCATCATTCCACTCCCTAACTCTCTCAAAGTCAAATGTTTGAATATAACTTTCATACCACTCGATTCACTGATTCACTTATGTGTGTGTTTAACACTGACTTAATGTTTGCTAAGTGCCAGACCATGTGTTAAGAATTCAGATATACAAATGCATACTCATTACAAGAATTCAAAAAATGAGAAATATATAAGGTAAAATGTGAAAGTGCCCTTTATCTTTCTCAAATTTACTCCCTCTTTAGAGATAACTACTGTTAACTATATTTTCTGTATCTTCAAAAAAATCCATAGATATGTACATACACAGGCATACACAGTCTATGCATCACATTCTAAGCATCTACCCATGGAAGTATTGGGGTATATGTGTGTTCATGCACAATTTTAGAGCTTAAAAAGTATATATTATTAAAAATGATAATAAATGTTCTTTTTAAATTCCCACTCTGATCTTTTTGTTTATACAAATTTCTCAGAGTTTACAGAAAGAAGACACCACTGGACTCATAGCCAACAAGCCCAGAGGCTTTTGCTCTGTAAATATTCTTCTCACTCATTGATTCAAAAAATATTTATTGGGCCTAGACCATCTTCCAAACACTGTGCCAACTAGTACAAAAATGAAGATGTAGCCTTTTCCTCAAGCCCAGAAAACACAGAATTAAAATGAACATATGTACTGTTTTTCCAAATAAAGTTCTTATTTTTTAAGAAAATAACCTCAAAAGTCCTCCTTTTGATTATAAATAGTTGTTATTTAATTGTACCAACTGTCAGGTATTATAATGATAGTTGTTCAAGTATTAGCCTTCCCAGGTACCAAGACACGGCAGCTGATTAGTAGCGCATGTCTCCCCAGAAGAGCCTTAGGAAGTAACATTTCAGGTAACTGGAGAAACTTTGGGCAGATTTCATATCATACTGGTCACACACACATAGGACTGGCCTGACAGTAAGGATAGTTAGGAGCACTCTGTTTTTTCCTTGTTTATAATTGAGGTTGGCCCACTCGGAATGTTGCTGATGTGGTCCTTGATTCAGGGACTGGGGAAGAAGTGACCTAGAGACCCGTCTCTCCTCCCCAGGAGACAACAATGCAGGTTGAGAGGGCCAAAGAGTTCATTTGATTTCATGCTCCTCTTTCCAATTGGGAAGGAAAAGAAAGTGATTTTGGAATGTGCTACAGATGGACTTTTATAGCTGCCACTAAACTACGTTTTAAGAACAACATCTTCTAGTGAGAGAAAAAATTACACAACAAATGTCCCTGATCATTTTTCTATGTAGAGTGAAAGCCCAGTTATAAATTACATCAAGTACTTAAATCATGGCATGACCTACCAGTGACCTTTTGCCTTCTCAGTCCAGCCAGCCTGCGGACTCCCCCCAACCACTGTAACCATGGCAGCCGTATTACAGGGGGGACGGAGGGTGCAGTGGGACTTACGTAACCCACAGGCCCGTCTCTGTCGCAGCCCTCTGCTCACATTAACACGAAGCAGCATATAATTTAGAAAGGGGGAAATGCGATCATAGCTTTTGCCCCCACACTGCTATGAAATTCCAGGCTTTTATGTGCAGGAAGCTCCGTGTTGATCTTGGCATCCCCATGGGTTAAAAATCTTGTTTAAATGTTGCAGCCTTAGAATAGTCTTTGAGGTTTTTCTATGTTGTTTTATAAAAGGCTTCTGCCTGATTATTTACAGATGCCGTCTCTGAGAAAGCTGAAAATAGTCTCACTACGAATACTGAAATTTGGACTCAGGTTTCCCTTACTATTTTATGGTGAATAGCACTCGAGCCCAAAGACTAGGCTGCTCAACTGGCTTTTAAATGGGGGTTTCTGTCAGTGTCTCTGCCATTATGGTTTCTGCTGACTTGACCTCAGTCTGTCAAAGGAGTCATCCATCAATGCACTCATCCAACAAATATTTGCAGAGCCCTACTACGTGTCAGCGGCTGGGGACACAGGGATGAAAACCAGGGCTCTGGCTTTGAGGAGCTCAGTCTAAGGAGAGGAAGTAAGTATAAGAAATACTGTCACAAATGCTGGGGTCCCCTCACAGGGCACAGGGAAGGGCAGGTAAGCAGAGAGGCCTACTCAGTTACTCAATCTCTCTCCCATCTTCACCTGGCTCCGTTAGTCATAATAAACAAGGTAGGATCAGGTGTGGTGTCCTTCTCTCAGTTTTGAAACCTTCTTCAGATCTGAATCAAGCCTGTGCCTCTGGGAGGACATGATCTGTAATATTTCAGACTAAGAGAGACCCATTCTTGTTCTTCAAAACTCTAGAGAAGAACTTAGTAGAACCTTCATAAATGTGTCCACAGCATTTACGAGCTTAGGCAGACAGCTCTTCAGTCTCCATAACCAAAACCCTTGAGCTGTCACTGAAGTTACTCTCTTCTGCACCAGGCATGGTGGAAATCCTGATATCTGTCCATACTTAGAGTCATGCCATGATCTGCTCCTTTCCAGGCTAAGCAATCCTGGCCCCTCCCACCCAGATCTCACTCATCTCCTCTCAATGCTTTCAGTGTCAGGTCCTGGACTCACTCCAAACCTTCCTTATCCCTTCTCAATTACAAAACCCAAAACTGGGCCAGGAAAGGAGTGTGCTGGGCCAAAGACTTTCCTTCCCAATTCCTGCAAATTCCTGAGAGACTCTACAGGCTGGTTAAATGAATATCTTTTTACAGGATAACCAGGGGAGACTCTGGGATGACAGCACTGGGGGAAGAGGTTGAGGAGAGTAAAATACCATCCTTACAGGTTTCATTAGGGAAACATGGCTCCCATGGTCATCGACATTACCACTCCCGGCACCATGAACTTCTCTCTGGAGCCATCAGGACATGTGGGTGAATATTGGAGAAGTGCTTTTGGATCAACAGTAGTGCCATAAATCACTGTTAATGAGTCAAAGACTTCATGTAATTTACAACTTGCAGTAATAATTACCTGGTGAGTTTAAGAATTCACCACTCCATCTTTTATTCTATAGTCTCTTCTTAAAGAAAAATGAACCAATCTAAGCTGAGAGCAATAATATAATCACATCCCATCTTGACATAGCATTTTTTATTTTCCAAAGTACTTTCCCACATAGAACCTCATCTAATTGTCACAATAACCTTGTGCTGTGAATCTTAAATGCACTAACTTACAACTAAGGAAAGAGAGGCACAGAGGTGTTATGTGGCTTGCTCAAGATTACACAGGAAGTATCAGAGGTGGGACTGAAAATGCAAGTTGGTCTCACCGATCTCTTTCATATTCTAACTACTATTTGCAAAATATGCCATAGGTTATATGGCAAGTTTTCATATCCATTATCTTGCTGGTCCTCAAAATATTCCTAGGATGCAAATAAGGAACTAGCAATAATAAAAACTGTGCAGAAAATAATTGCAAAACAGTTTGAAATGGATCTAAATGATTAATGGGTGGTATCAGTGGAAAACTAGGCCTTGCCTATGCAGCCTTCCCCGTTACCTGAGCCTATGAGGTCTTTGCACGTTTTGTGGTCTTTGGGCTACTTTACAACTTGTAAGTTGTAGATGACTGAGAGGCATGTAAATGATTCTTGCCCACAGATATGCACATGAAATTTGTCCACTAGAAGTGCAATTGATTTCCCTCTCTCTGTGGAAGAAGCCAATTTTGCATCTAACTAACCCAATCCTAATTGCCTACATATGCACCTGCCCTTTGGATTCTCCTTTGAACTGATTGTAACATTACAGATTCTCTCATTAATGAATGCGTTAAATAAATCCTTGACACATGTTCATTTGACATTTGTATGAGAGTCATGATTTTCCCTTTTAAAATAATCATCCTTTAACAACAGCTAACATTTCTTGAGCACTTACTAGAAGCCCTTACTAAGGGCTTTATATACATTTAATTCTCACAACCATCACAAGGCAGGCACTCATTATCTCTGTTTTCTAAATGAGAAGACAGGTTTAGAGAGATTTGATAACTTGCTCAAGGTCCCACAGTCCGTGGAGAGGGAATCCCTTCTCTCTGAGGCCATCGCTGTTGATTTTTCCTTGGGGTATGCAATATCTGGAACTAAATAATTAGGGCAACCAGGTCCCTGACAGAGGTGGGCACGTGAGGCCCTCTGAAGCAGTTGTGGGAGGCAGTCTGCAGTTCATGCACTGCCTTCTCATTTTACATGTTGATCAACACCCTACTGATAGACAATTTGGGGTGTACTCAATGTTATCTGTCTCCCACACAGCATGAGTTGAGGGAAGAGAGTATCCTGGATACAGCACTGGCCCTATAGTTAAAAGAGGTGCATTCTTTTTTTTTTTCCCCAAAGAAATAAATAAAATCTTTAATAAAAATAAAACTCACTAAATAGAGCTCCTTTACAAATGGATGTTAGCAATAGCACCCGGAGGTAGAGGAAATATCTCACATGTATAACACATACGGACACATAAACACAAACAAGATGCAAACAACCCTGGCTCAGTTACTGAAAAACAGTGTTATCCTAGACAAGACACTTAACTTTTCTGGTTAGTCTAAAGGGAGGAAGATCAGATGGACAGATGGGTAAGAAGGACAAATTCAGCTATGCCCACAATGCTAACAAAAACAACGTACACAGAGCAACATACATGGGTCCCTGCCCTTTTGGTCATTAAATGTGGGCCTCAGGGGAGGGGGAATCCTTATTTAAAAACTGATAAAGCGGGTGCCTGGGTGGCTCAGTTGGTTGGGCGACTGCCTTTGGCTCAGATCATGATCCTGGAATCCCGGGGAGTCTCAATGGGGAGGCTGCTTCACCCTCTGACCGTCTCCCTTCTCATGCTCTTTCTCACTCTCTCTCTCTAAAATAAATAAATAAAAAATCTTAAAAAAAAAAAAAAACCACTGATAAAGCAGCAAGAATTGCTGGTCATCCAGTACACACAGGTGGAAGAGTTCTACATCTTGCCCCTGTGGACAGAGCTGTCCTTGGGTGATCCCCACAGTCTGAGCCCTTTAAAGTCTTCTTCAGAAGATTCCTGGGGAGTGACTCAGGGATGCAGTGCTCTTGGGAGAAAAGTGAAATTCTATGTCTGGACTAAAAAGATTGAGGCTTATCTATGTAACCACTAATTTCTAGAGGAAAAAGACCTTTTCTTATTCACCTTTAATCTGCCCAGTGATTGGCACAGCTCATAACCAGCCCTCAAATGTACACTGAACATAATTGACGATAAGTCCATTAACTAGTTAAATAATTAATGGAACAAACATTTATTGGGCATCTATCACATCCTTGGCATTATCCTAAATGAAGGAGAGGCCAAGCCCATCCCACCACATTCATGGGCAGGTGGGACGTCCTCCCTGGATTCCACTCTCCTCTCTGTCTTTGGGGAAGCATTCTTTCCCCCCTTCAAAGCTGTCATTGGTGTTAAATTGTCATCTTTTAAAAATGCACAATTCTGCGCACTGGGTGGCTCAGTCGGTTAAGTGTCTGCCTTCAGCTCAGGTCATGATCCCAGGGTCCTGGGATCGAGTCCCGCATTGGGCTCCCTGCTCTGTGGGGAGTCTGCTTCTCCCTCTGCCTCTGCCTCCCTCTTTCTGTCTCTCATGAATAAATAAATAAAATCTTTTTTAAAAAATGGACAACTCTACGCAAACTGTTATTTCCCCTCATGGAGGTCCTACTTAATGACATTTCCCCAATAAATATTAACTAAATGTCTGCCATGGGTTATGCCTTGTTCTATGTGCTGGATTAAAACAGAGAAAGTCTTTGCTCCTGTAGAGTTTATGTTCAACTTAAGATAAGACAGAGTGATGAGGAGACCGATGAAACTAAAAGAACCTTTCAAAAACACAACCAAATTGTAAAGAGAGAAGTAAAATTGTCTCTTTTTGCAGATGCAATGATACCATATATAGGAAACCCTAAAGACTACACCTAAAATGGTTAGAACTAATCAACAGATTTAGAAGCTGCAGGATACAAAATCAATATAAAAAATCACTGCATTTCTATGCATTAACAATGAACTATCAGGAAAAAAAATTAAGAAAACAATCCCACTTAAAACCGCATCAAAAAGAATAAAACAACCTAGGAATAAATCTAACCAAGGAAGAGAAAGAGCTGTACACTGAAAATTATAAGACATTAATGAAAAACTGAAGATGACACCAATAAATGGAAAGATATTCTGTGTTCATGGATTGAAAGAATGTTAAAATGTCCATACTACCCAAAGCAATCTACAGAGTCAATGCAATCCCCATCTAAGTTCCAATGGCATTTTCACAGAAACAGAGCAAGCAATACTAAAATCTGTATGGAACCACAAAAGACCCTGAATAGCCAAAGCAATCTTGAGAAAGAACAAAGCTGGAGGCATCATGCTCCTTGATTTCAAACTATGTTATGAAGCCATAGTAATCAAAATTGTATGGTATTGGCATAAGAACAGCCACACTGATCAGTGTAACTCAATAGAGAGCCTAGAAATAGACCCACGATTATATGGTCAATTTATGATAAAGGAGCCAAGAATACACAAATAGAAAAGAATAGCATCTTCAATAAATGGCATTGGGAAAACCTGGATAGCCACATGCAAAAGAATGAAACTGAACCCCTATCTTTTACCATTTACAAAAATATACTCAAATTGCATTAAAGACTCATGAACATAAGACCTGAAACCATAAGACCCCTAGAAGAAAACTTAGGGTGTAAACTCATTGACATTGGTCTTAGCAATGATTTTTTTGGATTTGACACCAAAAGCAAAGGCAAGTAAAAATGAGTAAGTGGAACTACATCAAACTAAAAAGCTTCTGCACAGCAAAGGAAATCATCAACAAAATGAAAAGGAAACTATGGAATGGGAGAAAAATATTTTTAATTGTGTTGTTTTTTTGCTATTGAGTTGGATGAGTTCCTTGTGTATTTTGGATCTTAGTCCTTTACTGGATATGTGGGTTGCAAACTTTACACCAGGAAACTTTAAAAAATTATTAGAAATCTTGTCTTGAATTTCAAAAATAAAATTATAAAAAACCTAAGCAATACAAATTTATACTTTTTATATCTCTCCAGATCAAGTTAAATGATGGCAAAAAAAGATTGATTTTCATATGATTCTGTGGTATCTCTCATTTTCAGAGAATACAGAAATCAGATCTTCAAGCTACTTAGTGGGTAACTGACCAAATGGTCAGAACACATGCCATAATTGCTCAGCTATCTGTTATTATGGCTAAAAAAGCGATTGATGAGAAATTATATCCAATTGATATATATAGACACATGTCTGTCGGAGCTCATTTAAAAGAAATGACTTTAAATAAAGTATTATTCCCCAAATGAATCAGCATTGCATTTAATTAGGTAACTAAAAACTATCTTTTTTTCAGACTTAAGTTAAAAATTATAAGCCAATATAATTTGGGAGAATAGTAATTAAGACACTAAACTATATATAAATATAATGGCTTTCCATTAAGATTTCATTAACTTAATGTTTTTCTCCCTTTGGATTAAATTACATCAGGCCAAAATGAACTTGCCCCCAAGCAAATTTTCTAAGGAATGAATATAACATTTACTAGGAAACACAAATACAGTAAAGGAATTTTCTTAAAGATATTTTTTAACAGATGGAAGGTTTTACTTTAAAAACGTAAAAGGTCATAAAAGCCCCTTTTTGGGGGGCAATCATAATTTTTTTTAACAGGCCAAAGTGAATATTCTTAACACACAGGTGTGACTTAATTCTTTAAAATGCAGTGGGGAGTGATTTTTCCTTAACAGTAAGAAGGAAAATCTCTCTGAGATTGTGAAGCCGTAGAATTTGAGACTAAAAATTTGCTCACATCAAGACGCTGTTAGTTAACCATCGGCTTTGTGTGTTTGTGTTTTCTTAATGAAAGCATTTAGTTTCCCCACTAGTAAGGATGCAGATTTCAAAGCAGTTAAACTATTGTTAGATCAATGTGTACCACACCAGACAACATCTATACTGGGCTGATTTGATAGTAAACAATGCAAACAAACAAAGATATTTTCTTATTCAATTCATTGCCAACACAGGCTAGCAGAGAATCCGCACCAGAGTGAAAGGGAAGGTAGGGCTGTGTGGTGGCCAACGTTGAATTGAACGTCTAATTCCAGGCCTATGTGAATAATGAAATCTCAGTGAACAACCAAATTGGGAGAGGCCCTACAATCTATGGGAGATCCCCTACCACCCCATCTATCTAATCTAGCACCCTTTACTTGCTATTTTTTTATTTTTTTGGTGAGATGATTCTTTTAACTACACTCCATAGACAAGACATGCTTATAAATTTATAGAAAGTTATACATGTATAAATAAATTTATAAATTCATAAAGGTCTGTTTAAACAAGAAGTTTCACTTTGATAAGAGAATTATAAACTATGCAAATCTTTTATTTAAAATGATGTGAGGGGCGCCTGACTGGCTCAATCAGTAGAGTATGCAACTCCTCATCTCAGGGTCAGGAGTTGAAGTCCCACACTGGGCGTGGAGCCTACTTAAAAAAAATGAAATGATAAATTATAATTAATGTGTAAGTATAATAATGGCACTAAATTTAGATATGGAAATTCTCCTCAAAGTTCTGAGTGTGAATACTATCAAACCTTTCCTTTCTGTTGATGCTTCTGGCTGAGAACGGAAGAAGCGATGGAGGCTTAAATTGAAAAATTCTTTACATGGTTTCTGGTGACCATGTGTGGAGGGCAATGTCTTTTTCTCTAGAGTTTCAAGGTAAAATGTCTCTGATTTGAAATCAGAATTGATCTGCTGTTCTGCTAACCACGGCTCGAATACCACCATAAAGCTTTGATGGAGGATTTCCCAGGATGAGGTTGTAAATGGCAGTTCTTGCCATCCTGATGTTTCAGAAAGAGCCAAGATTGTGAACTTTCACATCAGTCAAAACTATCCATGTCTGTGTCAGATTCTCTCTGGTGATTTTGATTTTTCCTCCTTCGCCAGGGATTCTTCCTATTGCCTGGGACAGGTGGTCTCCCTTTATGGGCTTCACATCTGTAATTTCAAAAGACTCTAGAAAGAGGTCCTCCAACCTAATGAGGGCAAGTGCATCCTCCACTGGAAACCCAAGAAGAAAGGCTTTCACAAAATCAGCTGCTTCTGTCAGAGCACGAACATCCTTGGTTTCTTTACAGGTCCCGATTTCTACATTCCTCGATTTTAAGGAACAGGGTACCTGAAGTCCTAAATGTTCTACGATGGGAGATGGGAGTAACTCTTTTCATCCAGTTATCTTTTAATGGCATGTGGCTATTAGTTGGAACAGGGATCTTCCTTGTTTCTTCTTTCTGGCCCAGGAATCCACGGCCAGTGGGGGGTGGCAAAATGGACTTCGCTGGCCGAGCCTCCGCTGTGTCCATGCAGCCCATGTCCCCACATCCCCTGACCGCAGACGACTGCTCAGCCTGCCTTTTTCCCCACCCGCCGGCCGCCCCGGCTGGTGAGCTGGGTGAAGCCGTCCTAGCCCGGAGGCCCAGTGCTCTGTGCTTCCCTCCCCAGGAACCTACAGCCCCCATGTGCTTCTGGCCCTTACTGCTCTTATTTTAATTCACAGCTCTTATCACTGCCTGGCATTACAGGTTTATTGTTTGTTAACTTATTTTCTGTCTCTCCCAGTAGAATGGGAACTGCCTCAGGGCTGGCTCTGGTTTGCTCACTTGCTGTATCCCCAGCTCCTAGAAGAGGGCCTGGCACATGAAGTTGCTCAATAAATAAATCCTTTGGAGAACTACAGACTCTGGACCTAGATAACTCTGCTTATTAATTATCCCTATTTTGAAAACTTGTATTTTTCCAGAGCTCTTTCCTAATTACCTAATTATTTACTAATTAATGTATTATTTATAGTACATTTGAAAGATAATGTTCCCTTTCACTTACATGTTGCATTTGAAACAGTGATTTGAAAATCTCTTAGGTTTTATTTGTACAGGCAAAACTGCTAAGAATATGAGTATGAATGGACTAAGCTAAATTTATTAATCCAATCAAGTATTTTATAAAAAGTAGAAATTTAATTTTTTTTAAATTTAAATTTAAAACTTCTTTAAATTAAAAAAAATGTTTAAAGGGGCGCCTGCATGGCTCAGATTGTTAAGCATCTGCCTTCGGCTCAGGTCATGATCCCAGGGTCCTGGGATTGAGCCCCGCGTCTGGTTCCTGGCTCCCGCCTCCTGGCTCCTGCTTCCTGCCTCCTGCCTCCTGGCTCCTGGCTCCTGGCTCAGTGGGGAGCCTGCTTCTCCCTCGCCCTCTGCCTCTCCCCTGCTCATGCTCTCTCTCTGTATCTCTCGGTCTCAAATGAATAAATAAAATCTTAAAAAAAAAAAAGTTTAAATAGTCAACTTTAAATTATTTTGAACCTACATCCATATCACCACGAAAAACAATTATCAAACAAACACAAATCCAACTAAAGAACTGAATATTCTGAAAAAGAGGGAAAACTTTTACTGTATAGTCATTGTCATATGAAAGAATGTTTTTAGGACCCAAAATGGAGAATGAGTAATAAACCTAGTGTTCCTGACAAAACAAATATGTTTTGTTAACCCAAAGGGCCAAAATTTTAAAAATATAGAATGATCCCATGATTATACTCTTCATCATCTTTGCACGTAAATGGCTGTCCACTTTGTATTTAAGTGGGTGGCAACACATAGGAACCATGATCAGATCATGTGGCCTCTTACAGCTGGTCAACACATTTTATCTTGACTGGTGTAACCTGTAGGATTTGGATCGGGCACTTCCTACTTTGCATCTCATCTCATAACATACTGAAGATTCTTTAGGACAAGAATCATGCCTTATTCATGTTTATTTCTTGAGGCACTTTGGAGGCCTGACACACAGTTGGTGTTCAAAAAATCATAATTGAAAGAATGAATGACCCATGGAATGTGGAGGAGGGAGGAGAGAGCAAAGAGCCACTGAGGTGCCTAGCTTGGGTAAACCGATGAAAGGGGGAATTCATGAGGAGGAGCACACAGGGAGCAAGCTAATGAGTCTGACTTTGGACGTGTTGAGTTTGACATCCTACCGCATATCTGGGTTGGAGATCGCCAGTAAGTAGTTGGGAAAACCAGGCCGCAAAGTACCAGGGCTCCTTCTTTCACATTCACTGGTCCTTGGTCCTTCCAACAGGGGTATGCTAGAAAAGCAGCAGCAACAGCAGTAGTAGTGGTGATGATGATGATGATGTTGATAATTGCTAATTGCTAACACTTACTGAACCATTGCCGTGTCCTATGAGTTTATATATATGATCTTACCTAACTATTACAGAAACCCAAGGAGGTAGATACCAGTACTGTCTAGGGAGGTTAAATAACTTGCCTATGGTCGGTCACAAGCCTGTACTCCTAGTCATTTTACTAAAATCCAAACCAATCCGAGAAACCTTGAAGAGTAGATGAGTACTGCCATCCTTAACTCTAAACATGTATCTTCTCGATTTGTCCCTCTACCCTCAGGTCTGGAAATGTTTCCACAGTGAACCTGGACTTGACTATGTCCATTCACTAACCTAATTAATTTATTCATTAATTTACTAACAAATACATATTCAGTTCCAGATATTGTGTTAAGTGCTGGCACCTACATTAAAGCCAGTACTAAAATAATGTTATCACTGGCAATAAAAATAATAGCAGCAAGAGTTTATAAAATACAACAAAAGAAGCAACAGAGTATGTGGACATTCCTACTACAAAGGGAGCCTGGTTTCAACTTCTAATCTGGTTACAAAACCTCATTTAGCTTGGCTGGGTCTCAGTGTCCTTATAGAAAAGTTAAGGGGTAAAATTACAGCCAGTTCTGCTCTATTGCTACTTTGAAAATACAAACTCTTTCCAAACCATTTGATATATTAGAAAACAATCTGAGCATTACATGAATTTCACTTTTTTGCTAATACACAATTTCTTCTGTGACAAACACTAAGTGAATGCAGAAAACTTCATCCAGCTGAACTGAGCCATTCTGGAATACACAAAATGCGTGCGCGCATACACACACACACACACACACACACACACACACACTTTAAACACCTCTCAGCTACCTCAGTTCACTGTGTGTTGAGAGCCACACCCGTCCATATCTGGTGTTAGAACTTTCCATCTGATATCAGATAAACCTCCTTCCACCCCTTCACAAAAACTCACAAGCTACAACCCTTCCAGTATCTACCTCCTCAAGCAAATTCTTCAACAGAAAGTGCCATGTTTACTGTTGTATTTATATTTTTCTTAACATGTGTTTCTTTAACATGTATAAAACTGTGCTAACCTTTTTATAGAACCTTATCTTTTTTAAAAATATGTCAGTGGTAAGGTCTTTGAGTGTTGTGACCCATGCCCTTTACCCCACTTTTCCCATTAGCCTGTGGTTTTTATTACATGATTTTGCACAGTGCGGGGGTTTTTAGAAAGGCAATATGTTGAACGATAGCAGAACTGACTGTACTCAGATCATGCTCAAATTTAATGTCAGTTCCGCGTAACTCCACTATGTCATTCCTAGATTGAATGTTTACTTCTGATAGTCCTTTAAACAAATACTAACATGCTGAATCACATCAATAGGAGGCTGAAAATAAAAAGTAGCATTTCTTTAAGTCAACTTGCTTTTTTTTTTTCTATAAGGGAAAAAAGGACCAGGTCATATCATTTAAATGACCACATACTCACTGTCCATTTTGCTACTCCCTCAGGGAAAGCACCTACTTCCTTGTACTTGAAAATTCAGCATTTTAGAGAGGCTGCCCCTTATCCAAACCATAAGAGACTCTTAATCATAGGAAATAAACCGAGTGTTGCTGGGGGGTAGGGGGATGGGGAGATGGGGTAACTGAGTGATGGACATTAAGGAGAGAATATGATGTAATGTGCAGTGGGTGTTATATAAGACTGATGAATCACAGACCTCTACCTCAGAAACCAATAATACATTATATGTTAATTAGTTGAATTTAATTTTTTAAAATGGAGAAAGAAGGAAAAAAAGAAAGAGAAAGAAAGAAAAAGAAAGAAAGAAAGAAAAGAAAAAGAAAGAGAAAGAAAGAAAAAGAAAGAAAGAAAGAAAGAAAGAAAGGCTGTCCCTTGGTTTCCTATATCAATCAAGGATGCCTGGGGCTTCGTTGAAGGCAGGACCGGTATGGGCTCAAGAAACCTAATACAGTCGGAAGCTTATTGGCGTGCTGCTACCAGTTTTTTCTGAGACTCCCGTGGTAACTAACAACTGGTTTCTTGCAAGATTCTGGCATCCCCAAGGGGGCCCTGAAGTCAGGTTACTGCTCAGCCCAGAAGCCAATCAGCTCTAGGAGTCACTACTTACGAAGACAACAGAAGGCTTTAGAGGTCTACTCTGATCATCCCCTCCTGAATCCAGGTCTGCCCTGTTTATTAAAAGGCTGGAGGAGAGATCTGCCTGTGGCAGGTGGTAATCTTCTAAATACAATTATGAGAGAAAGAGAAGAAGGAAGGAAGGTTAAGTACCCTGCAAAACCTACCACAAAAGTCAAACTCACACCCCAAGATGGAGTCATTACACAAACTATATGAGGCCATCATCATTATTACTAATAATATAACACTACTAAAATATTGTCCATAAATCATTAAGCCCTTCTCATTGGCTAAGAAAAAGGAATAGGAATTATTAGAATATATGCAGAACTGTGAAAGATTCTGCCAACAACTGAAAAGTGGTTCAAAGCATTATATGAAAATGCAAGAAATAAAAGATACACAGTGTTTAAAATTGCAGATATTTTAAAAGATATAAACCAATAACAGCTGATAATGACCCAGAAAGATACATGGGGTACATGGTATTTTCATGACTAATCTCCATAATTGGAGCTGTCTTGCTTTCATAATCAGCCTTGCACCAGATCTAGCTTGGTGTCTACGCTTCTATATTGTCTGAGCAGCCCCATCTGGCCCATTCTTCCTCCACAAGGCCTCTTCTGGCCACTCCTCCTCAGGACAGGTCTTTGTCACTGTCCTGATCAGCTCAGGCTGCCACCACCTCCTGCCAAGTGTGATGCAATGGATTGTCAAAATCAAACTCCTGTGTCAAATACCTTCTCTCTCATCACTTCCCTACTCAAACTGCCATCAAAATTATCTTCTCAAAGCTCTTATTTGAAGCTTACTTTCTTCTACAATCACACAATGGCTACCTTTTCCTTACAGACACCTTCAGAGGGGTTTTAATGCTAACATCACCTTCACTGCAACCCAGTGATCTGATCTTTTCCTGCTTCATCTCCCATCCTGGCCATCCCCACATCTCCCACTTGAGCCCAAACACTTGCCATTCACAGAAGTGCTTTACGTGGCCCCTGCTCCAGGCCAGTGCTCATACCGTCAGCTTAGCTTAGAACGTGAGTCCCCTCTTTTTGTTTCTTATCTCACTCACTTCCCTGATCCTGACTAGCAGCTTTTGGGTGTTTATTTAGTACCTATTCCTGATATTATAATTCTCTTCACTTATACTTCCCTAGTTGAATTCTGAGTTTCTTAACGATTTTAGCACCTAGCAAACTCTTTTGCACATGATGAACACTCTATTAACATTCACTACATGTAATTTCTTTTTTTTTTTTAAGATTTTTATTTATTTATTTATTTGACAGAGAGAGACACAGCGAGAGAAGGAACACAAGCAGGGGGAGCAGGAGAGGGAGAAGCAGGCTTCCCGTTGAGCAGGGAGCCCGATGCGGGGCTCGATCTCAGTACCCTGGGATCATGACCTGAGCTGAAGGCAGACGCTTAAGGACTGAGCTACCCAGGCACCCCAAGCTGAATTTCTAATAAAGAAAGGATGAGAAGTTAAATTCATAGATATGTAGGTCTCACATATATTTGAAGTCTCTTTTTATACATACCTTTTCCTGAGTATCCAGAGGTAGACAAAGCATTCAGAATTTTGCCTGCTTGATAAAAAATCCTCCTGGATATCTAAAATCTGAATACTGCATTATACTGAATAAGCTTCTACACATAAGTTGAAGACATTCATTTGTTTTCCAAATGCAAAAAGTGTCAAAATATAACGGCTATTATTTTGATGGGTCAGGCTAAAGAATTTCCTGGAACTTTGCACTCTTGTTTCTGATAATACACAACAGAAATTTGGACTGAAATCTAGACTCCTCATCCTCTACTCATAGTGAATATCCAAAAAAGACTCTGTGTTTCTGGCCATCAGATATTCTTAGTAACTGTTCACCTTTCCCCTTTGGTCTTCCATGTGTCTGTGTTGTCTCTGGAGAGAATTTAAGACAGAATCTGTGACTAATGTGCATAGGATGTCAGCCAGACTATTGCTACGAAATGAGCTCCAGCTAGCCACCAACTCTTTGTCGTAACATTGCTTCTTGGTCAACGTACTGGACTGCATGACAGATGCCTACTTAGTGATGAAAATGTTGCTCAAACAGGCCCTGCCCTGCCAGGGGACTAGCTAGAGAAAAGGGATTTATTTTGCAGGTAACAAAGGGAAAAAGACAGGGTGGCTTTCAGGAATTTAGATTTGGGGCCTTCCACTGTAAATGTAGTTTGGTACATGACACAGATCTCCTCTGTGTTCAGCTGGGATTTTCAGGCCTGACTGCCAACCTATCCAGGAGTCACCTGAATCAAGTCACAACCAGAGGCAGCTCTCGCAAGGAAGCATGTTGTTTTGCTCTGAACAGCTAGAGAAGAATTTTGTACTGTTCTTTGATGAACTTACATGTGTTCATCTTTCCTCCACAACCAGACTGCATGTTTCCTGAGGCCAAGGTCCATGCTTCGTTGTTTCATCTGTATTCCTCACATGGCTGACTGAACCACCGATGTTGAAATACCTAGTGCATGCTCATTAAATATCTTCAATTAATTGATTGCACTGTAAAAAGTAGCACAGTACTTGTGTTTTTCAGAGATCTCTAGCTCATACCTAGAAACAAGCACACATTTACATGACCCGGGAGCTTCAGAGGTGAGGAGCAATTCTCTGAGAAGCATAAAATTGGAGAGGGGTGGGGGCAGTGAAGGGAGGAAGGCAGCCGTCACTGGGGAGAAATTACAGAAATTATAGGAGGCTGCCTTGGTCCAAACCGGGGCCTCTCTTAGCAGGACTCTATATTTTCAGAGAACAGCTCCATTAAATATTGATGATTGGACTCTGAAAGGCCTAGAATTAAATTCCAATCCTGTTTGAATTTTATAGGCTGTGCAACATAAAGACCGAGAAAGAACATCTGGTCCACTGAGCCACATGCACGTGCTCACAGCTGGAAGAGATCAGAGATGACCCAAGTTAAATTAGCTTCAGGGTGGCCACCTGCACCGCATTTTCATTTCTCTAAAATTCTTTCCCCTGCCCATTTTGACCTGTCCCATGACTCTCCACTTAAACTGAATTTTTTTTTAAAGTCTATTTCCGTAGTCTCTTTTCTCTCATACTCTCAAGTTGGTTTTCACTGCATTGGTGTGCATGTGCATGCACATGGAATGAGGAACTCGCAGTCATTTGCTCAGTTGATAGCTGGTGGAGTTATCTCTCTTTAGTATATTCCTATGCACAATTAGAAAGGACAGGAAACGACTCCAGGGCTAAAAGTTTTATTCTGATTCAGGTAAGTGGCTTGAGTCAACCCAGATGGTGATACTTCATGTCACAGCATGTGAGTCAAAAGAAAAGTCTTTGGAGAAATCATAGGAATGACAAGAGCTTGCATTAACTGAGACCCTACCAGATGCCAGGCACTTTCCTAAGCTCTTTTACATCTATTAATTCATTTAATGGACTGTTTGAGCTACAAAAGTGGGTAAAAAATAAATCTCTAATATTTCTCTAGCAATTAATAAAATAGGGTAAGGAAAGTAGAATTTGAAACTTTGACCTGTCATCCCAGAACACACATATTTCTGAAGAAATATACTTTTTAGAGATTTATAGTCTACATACATATGTTACATGTATATAGTCGATTATAATTCAGCTTTGAACTCTTGGATGTATTCTGAGTTTCACTTTTCAAAAGAATTATAAAAGGGGTAAGATGACATATGTGCTAGATTGTAATGTAAAAGCCATATTCTTAAATAAATGTAAAAAAAGAAATTAATTTGGCCATAAAGATGCTGCTGGATCTAAGAAAGTGGACATGAGTGATTTCAGATGTTGTAAAGTCAGAAGGCCAGCATAAACCTCATTCTCTTACAACCCCGGCTGACAAATGAATTAATAATTTACTTCTCCTCACTCTTTTCTTCTAAGTTGATAGCTTAGCCTCACATATAAAGTGGTACTTTATCATGGAGCCAAAATTCATTCTGAATTCTAATATACTCAATATTTCTGCCAACTATTTATTATTTTTAAACATATTAAAATCTTAAGTGAACACGTGTCATTTTAACTTTCAATACTTCAAAAATTTACACATCAAGTTGAGCTGCGCTTTATTGAGAAAAAGAAGAGATACAATGGAAGGTCCAAAATTCTCATTCCATGAAATCCCAAGCACCCCTCTTCTACAAACTTTCATTGAATCTCTCTGAATAGTCACAGAAAGAATAAAAGAACAGACCTGAAGTTCGGGGGCGAGGCCATGATTATGGGAAGTTAAAGCAGGAGATGGCAGGAAAGAATCACAAATAAAGGAAGCAGGAATTATAATTTTGAATAGGAACCGGCTACCCTTAACATGCCTCGTCTATTGGGGAAACTTTTTCCAGACTCAACTCAAACTTCTCTACCTTCCTCTGATGGGGTCCTTGCTCTGAGAAATCAACTGCACCTCAGGATTCTTTCTATGTCCTTCCACAATGGCACATTCTTCACTGTTTTATATTTGTTTCCATGTCTGCCTTTTCCCCAAAATCATGAACTTAAGAGATTTTTTTGATTCCTTTGTATGCACTTTCCATATGCCCATACCAACCAAAATGGTAGCTCATCTTCAGAGTTTGATAGTATTTGTTGTATAAATGAATGAATGAATAAGCAAATGAATGGAAAGAGGTAATTAGGCTAGCAAGGGAGAGAAAACCCAGAGCACAGAGAAGAGTCAGACCCTAGTAGCCACAACAACTCAAATTTTCTAAACCTCATGGTCCCCAGAAGTATGAATTCTTTTTCATTTTTCCAATTTTATTGCTCTACCTACCTACCTACCAACATTTATTGAGATATAATACACATACCATCTATTTGGAGAACAGCACACGCAGTAATAATGATTAGGAAATGGTACTAATACCTCACATTTAAATAGAATTTTACATAAAAGCAATTTCGATATGTTAATGCATTGGATTCTTCCAACATTTCTTTGAGTTACACACCATAGAATTTTATCATCCCCTTCATACGTATCAGATACCTGAATCTTGGAAAGGCTAAAGTACTCAAAATTACAGATGATTCTGGGAAATACTGGGTTAGATCAAGTCAAACAGGCTCTACAATGGGGCTGTAGAGTGTTATACATTAAAGTGCTATGCATAGTTTAACATACTTATGCACACTGTACGTCTCTGCAGAAGGCTAAGCTATGCAACTTTTCCTGCACTGATATGATTGAAGGGCATTTTTTCAAAGATCACCTTTGGAGACTATTTTGAAGGACCAGACTTTAGGAAACAATGGACTTAATCATTCAGTGTTCACGTGGAAGAATTCATCACACTATATGATAGTGGGTATAAAGTGGTGAACAAAAAGCAGACATGGTCCTTGTTCTCTACAGTGTATAGACTATAGTTTAAGGCATCATGAGAACGGACATAGGAAGGCACTGTCCATAAGCCTACACTAACCAAACTGGTGCTAGTCTACTTCAAGTTCATATTTTCCTTTTGCCAGTGAATGTGCACCAATAAAAACTCAACTTTGGGACAACTAAGAATATTTTTCTTTGTGTAGTTGTAGCTATACCCAACTTATCGGGAAACTAATACTGTCTCTTGATCTATATAATTGGTCAAATGTTTAAAAATCTTATCCTGGGGGGGCGCCTGGGTGGCTCAGATGGTTAAGCATCTGCCTTCGGCTCAGGTCATGATCCCAGGGTCCTGGGATCGAGTCCCACATCGGGCTCCCAGCTCAGCGGGGAGCCTGCTTCTCCCTCTGACCCTCTCCACTCTCATGCTGTTTCTCTCTCGCTCGCTCTCTAAAAAATAAATAAAATCTTTAAAAAAAAAAAAATCTTATCCTGGGGGCACCTGGGTGGCTCAGTCATTAAGTGTCTGCCTTCGGATCAGGAGCCCTGCACTGGGCTCCCTACTCGGCAGGAAGCCTGCTTCTCCCTCTCCCACTCCCCCTGCTTGCATTCCCTCTCTCGCTGTCTCTTTGTCAAATAAATAAATAAATAAATAAATAAATAAATAAATAAATAAATAAATAAA